>NC_065449.1:9220266-9522217 GCF_917563875.1 Diabrotica virgifera virgifera | reverse complement strand
TCGGCACATTGTTCAAAATCGTTTTAGGTTCTGATACTTTCGAAGTAAAACTATTGGATGATAGTTTATTTGGAATGTTCTTTTGTTCTTTCCTTTCTTCCACTCTAGGTGGCTCTGGAGAGGCAAATGACCTTCTTTGAGGAGATGTCGGCTGTGGAGAAGTTTTTGCCGATCTATCTTCACCTTTACTAATATTACTAAGCGTGTTCTTTAGACTAAATGCTGCAGACATATCATGTTCATTTCTGGTCATCGGAGATTTTTGTCTTACAGTAACAGCTTGTTGGCTAACAGGTCCTGCCATCACTTTACTGCTTATAGCTGTATACTCGTGAACGCTTTCGTTTGAAAGTTGAGTTTGGTATTTTGGAGGACTCACCACAGGCTCCGTTTGTTGTAATCCTTGCTTTGGTGCTGGATTTAAAGTTAGTGTTGATGTATAGACATCCTCAATTTGAGGACTGGTAGTATCCTTACCAGGTACATGTTGATATACAGCTTGTGGTTTGTATTGTGCAGTCTTCTCTGTTTGTTGATAGTGTTGATTGGTGTCATTGATACGTTGATAATTTTGATGAGAATTGGATTGCACCTGGATTGGAGCATTTATAATATGTTTTGAAGGCTTTTCTGCTTGTCTGTAACTTTGAATATTGGTTTTTTCTTGATAGTTCTGTTGCCAGGGCGATGTTTTTAACTCTTTAGGACTGTTAGGCGGAAATTTGGGCCTGCTATAATCACTATTTTGTTGCTTTACTAAAAATGAGTCATGGTTTTTCAAGATACCACTTGGTTGGTATGTCACACTAGTATGGCTAGTATATTCTGGAGTCTTAGTTCCTAAATTATCGTACTGATCACTTAGTTTTCTCACTGAACTTTTTTTAGTATCACCACGTGCAAGATAAGAACTTGTTTTTTCCTTTGGAGCTTGCGGGGCGACGAAAGCTGAAGTAAATTCTTTGCTAAGCTTCCTTGGTTTGACCAAGGCTACATCATTTTGCTGAGGACTGTTTTCAAATCTTTTTGCAGCTATGCTCAGCACTCTACTTCCATTGTCGTTAGCTAACCATGGTTTGTTACTGATTGGGGATAAAGCAGGAGAGTTGCCTTCAGAATCGTGTAGGGGTTTAGGACTATACAAGAACAGAGAAGAATTGTTATTTTCCTTAATTTTAGTTTTCAATATATCACTGACTTCCTCGTTGGGGGGTTCTTGTATAGTAGGTTGTTCAAAACTATTATGCCTTCTAGATATAGGTTTAAACGCAGACTGGGGAGCATGGGAGAACTTATTTACTGGTAACGGAGCAGGTATCAGCCTATAGTTCTTCTCAGGTTCCGTTTTTACTGATAGTTTTCCAGTAATTGCGTTTTGGTCGTCCCGAGAGGGAATTATCTCCCTCGAGACTCTTTGAACCTGCG
Organism: Diabrotica virgifera virgifera; assembly: GCF_917563875.1. NCBI lineage: Eukaryota > Metazoa > Arthropoda > Insecta > Coleoptera > Chrysomelidae > Diabrotica > Diabrotica virgifera. The sequence continues at coordinate 9,520,792 of NC_065449.1, read as the reverse complement.
GTGGTGCCACCACCCTTTCCTGAGATTCCCTTCTCTTATCTTCAAACATTTGTTGCAAATTTCTAGCACTCTGCCTACTGATTTTCGGCCCCATTTGGTTGGTACGAGACATTATAGCGTCATCTTGGGTTTTCCAAAAGCTCTTAACAGTACTACTTGGTACTCGACTAACATTTTCGAAGTTGCTTTTGAGGTTTCCAAATTTATTCTCCCATACTGCTGTCCTGTTTTTCTGGTTTGTCCAAGCAGCTGTTCTAGTAGGTTGTTCTTCAGGAATTTGGTTATTTTTGTTCAAAAATGCCAAGAACTTTTGATCCGAAACTGTCTTAGGTTCAAAAGCGGGAACTGTTTTCTTGTTAACAGGATTGCCTACTCTGATAGGTCCGCGAAGAGCGTAATAGTTACTCTTATGTTGCTGTGCTTCTGTTTCACCATCCGAATCATCAGATTCTTCGTAAAATTGAAGAGGTTTCGGAATGTCTATGGTGTTTGCCCTTTTCATCTTCTGCTTTTTAATATCTGAGTTGAACCGAAGTTTTTGTTCTCTGGATGGATCCAGAGGTTGGTTGTAGTTGAAGTTGTCAGGTTTTGTATATATGGGATTATATTGTAATGTCTTTGCGTCTTCTTGTTGTCCGCGAACTTCGTTTACTTTAATTTTGTCATGTTCCGATGCAGTTGGTCTAGTTGTAAGTGCAGAATACTCAGAGTAGTTTTCTTTAAGTATAGGTTTTTGTGTTTCACCAGATAGTTTAGTTGTAGGTGTAGAATACTCAGGATAGTTTTCTTTGATTGTAGGTTTTTGTGTTTCGCCAGATAGTTTAGTTGTAGGTGTAGAATACTCAGGATAGTTTTCTTTAATTGTAGGTTTTTGTGTTTCACAAGATTCTTCACCAAAAAATCCATCTATATGATCTGAAAAGTCTGGGGTTTGAGCAGTAGATGAGTTATTTGAAATACTATTGGTAGCACTACTAAAAGGCTTTGGGGTTGTATTTTTTACGGAACCTTGTCTGCCATATTTGTTAATGGAAGGATTACTAGCTACACTACTGTCCGAATTTTGTTTGCTGAGTCTACTGAGCTCCTGTTCAGGCTCTGGTTTGGTTACGAATGTAATGTTATGAGGATTTGATAATACACTACTCTCTGAGTTTTGCTTTTGTATATTAAGAGAAGTAGAGGGTGTTTTGTTGTGTCCTGCAATTTCTTCCATTAACCTTCTTGCATCTGCCAGCTCTTCTGAGCTCACTCCAACTGTATGCCTATTCTGCCGATTCTTCCGCCTGTTGAATCTTCCAGGCTCGCTCGAAAGTCTTCGTTCTAGCTTCGGCACCGCAGAAGAAAGTCCAGCTTGGAGTTTTGTTACCAAATATAACAAAGAGCTGCGTCTTTCTGGAGTTATCTCCGTGGAATCGCTACACAAGCTTTGAGATAGTTTATCTAAAGCATTCTGCACTTCCGCGATCAGACCGTTCCGTTGGTCTTCGCCAGATTCTGTACCGGAATCGGTGGTGGGCTCTTTTTTTTCTAGTAAGCCTTGAAGGAGAGGAAGAAGAAGTGACTCACCCTCTATTTTTCCGCTGGCTTGTTCCTGGCTTGCCTTCTGTACCAGATCTGCACAAGCTGTAATTTAAAAGTGGCATATTAGATTTATAGACTTTAAACAGGCATTTGAAAAGGTTTAACATAAAAAAGTTTAATATTTGTGGACTATGAAAAGGCCTTTGACATCATAAATCAACAAAAAAAGTAAGCATTGACAGAATGCTGAATTGATTATCGGTATATAAATATAATTAAACACATATTCCAAATCGCAACAGCCAGTGTTATGGTAGGGGAGCCCAAGCGGGAGCCCAAGCGGGGATTTTTGCAGTTACTCGAGCGCGTCAGATTATTACATGGGGAGAAACATTGTACCCTGAAAATGTACCTCTACCATATATTGGATCTTAATGCAGGGGAGCTCGTTAAGGGGGGGGGGCGAAAAAAATCTATCCTTAGAAAAACCCGAAATCGTCAGATTAAGATAAAGTAAGTTAAGTACATTCAAAACAGTGTATATTTAAAAAATCTGACAATTTGAGCGGGGCGTAAGGAAATGGGTGATTCCCAAAGTTTCACAAGAAAAAGCGAATATTTCGCAAAATGAATGACAGATCGAAAAATTAAAAAATACGTGCTCACTATTTTTCAAAAATCTATCGAATGATACCAAACACGACTTCCCACGAAGAGGGGTGGGGGGTAAATTTAAAATTTTAAATACGAATCCAAATGAACATCAGATCGAAAAACTGAAAAATACACTTATTCAATATTTTTGACAAATCTATCGAATGGCACCAAACACGACCCCCACAATGGTGGGATGGGGGTTACTTTAAAATCTTAAATGGGAGCCCCCATTTTTTATTGCAGATTTGGATTCCTTACGTAAAAATAAGTAACTTTTATTCGATACATTTTTTCGAATTATCGATAGATGGCGCTATAATCTAAAAAAAACGATTGTTGGAAATGGAAAATAAATTAAAAATGGAAAGTCCCCACTAAAATGGAAAACTTTACTTAACCTTTTCTTCACAACCCAATAGATCCCCACAACGCTCGAGTGACTGCACATTTAGCATACTTTGCTTCCCTACCATTAGAGTAATTCTCAATACAACGTGGAGTACGTCAGGGGGACATCATATCGCCGAAACTGTTAACATCCCTTTTGTGGAATATACAGTGAGGACGTTTGAGTTGGAATAAATTCATTTTTGCGAAAATGGGCGACTCTGGAGATAAATCCCGAAATAGGTCGATTTTTATTTTTAAATTATAATTTTTTGGCATATATATCATACTAGTGACGTCATTCATCTGGGCGTGATGACGTAATCGATGATTTTTTTAAATGAGAATAGGTGTCGTGTGATAGCTCATTCTAAAGGTTGTTGCCCAGATGGATGACGTCGCTAGTATGATATATGTGTCAACAAATTATAATTTAAGAATAAAAATCGACCTATTTCTCGAGTCACTCATTCTCGAGTCGATGAATTTATTCTAACTCAAACGTCCTCACTGTATATGTTGAAGGGCAAAACTGACCGATAAGGGCATAAACATAAACAGAGAAAAGCTTGGCCATCTGAGGTTTGCAGATGATATTGTACTAATAGCTGATAGCTTAGATGAGGCCAAAGAACTTTTAAATCAGCTCTACCTTTCCTCGCTAGAAGGGATGCTAATGATATATTTGATGAAAAATTATATTTTAAATAAAGAAATGATTGACAACTCATGGTGATGGCAACGTAGTAAACATACAATGACTGCGATACACATTGGATCTAAATAATTGCAAACGAAGATAGATTAGACCAAGATTACTAACTTGTTGGCACAATGCCATAGCAGAAATGGTTTCAGAATTCGTAGGAAGACAAATGAGAACATATATATCTACCTGGGTATCTAAATAAAAGAAGACAAAGGAAAATTACTCAAAATAATACCTCTTTTTCTTGTCTAATGTATGAAATCATAAAAAAAAAAGCAAAAATAATGCTAAAGGACTTACCTTCTTGTTCTGCCATTACGCTGCGTAACCTATTCCTGATGATTCGCCTTTCTTCGTATTCTGTGCTTTGTTCAAGCTTTAAAAGAAAGAAATATTAGTTTGTTGTGTTTAATAATTATATTCAAGTAAATTACCAATAATCGAAGAATTTTTTCGTCCCAGATGTTTTCTAATTCCTCTTCTGTGATGGGACTTTGAAAGACTAAGGTTTTGGTTTTAGTTTTTCCACCCTCCTGGAGCAAAGAAAAAAGACACATTAAATATTGGCTGTAGCCATAAGTATTTTAATATTATTTCATGCAATGTGACAATCATGTGACAACTACAGGGGTATTTCCGTTACACCAACAATCAGCAAAATATACGGAAAGATCTTATAAACCGAATAGAAGACGAGTACAAGGAAATGGAGGCAGAAGAACAAGCAGGATTTATACCCGGAAGATCTACAATTGATCATCTATTTGCAATCACACAGGTCATGGGAAAGAAAACAGCGGTCAACCAAGAGATTCATTTCGTATAAATTGATTTGAAAAACGCATACGACAGTGTGCCTTTGGTAAAGTTATGGGAGGCAATGGAGAATACAAATATAAAGATAGAAATCATAAAAATAATTAAAATTTTTTATAACAACACGACCACGAGAACTAAACAAGGAAGCAAACTCATCGAAGGGTTTTTGACAAATAAAGGGCTCAAACAAGGATGCTGCCTCTCTCCAACACTTTTTAAAATATCTTTGGAACAAGCTCTGAAAAATTGGAAACTGAAATGCAAGAACAATAAAGCTAATAGAGGAATACAGGAAATAAGGACTAGAGATCGACATAGGAAAAACCAAAAAAATGGTTTTGGAAAATATTGTTGAACAAGTTGGCTTCTTCATATGGCTATAAGATCTTTTTCTATCGCCCTAGCCCCGCATGATTAAAACAATAACTCACTCTTTTTCATTAGAAACCATTTTGATTGCAGAGCTTTAAAAACATATAAAACTGTCAGCTTTAGTTATATATATACAGTGCTAGTCAAAAGTCCGTACCCCCCCTCGTATCTTTTGAACGGTTATACCTATAATAGTGAAATTTGGAGATAGGAAATAAACGGACGTAAGCTTCTTAACTAGTCATGACAGGTGACGTAATAGTGACAGATGACTTTACAGCGCCACTGTGACAGATAATTTTAAATGGGACCTTATGGCAAGTGACACCTCGTTTGAAAGGTATTGAAAATACCTATTCAGTCATACTAATATTGTTTAAGTTTAAGCTAATTTTGACGAATTAATGAAATAAATATAAAATTGTAGTTTCATTTAATTAATTCAAAATTCAAAATTCCGCCTATGATTACTTGTCAAAAAGGTTGACGTTGACGTAAAAACTACTAGAGAATCGAAAAACGTCAACTTTTTTGACAAAAAAACCATAGGCGTACATTTGAATTTTTATTAATTAAATGCGAAGCTACAATATTATATTTATTTAATTTATTCACCAAAATCAAAATCAACTAAAACACAAAAAAATTAGTATGGCTGAGTAGGTATTTTGAATACCTTTCAAACGAGGTATCACTTGCCATAAGGTCCCATTTAAAATTATCGGTCACAGTGGCTCTGTAACGTCATCTGTCACTATTACGTCACCTGTCATAACTAGTTAAGAAGCTTACGTCAGTTAATTTCCTCCATCCAAATTTCACTATTATAGGTAAAACCGTTCAAAAGATAAGAGGGGGGGTACGGACTTTTGACTAGCACTGTATAGGGTGAGGCAGATAACTGGCCTATTAGAAATATCTCGAGAACTAAAGGCAACAGTATCATGAAAATGGGAATAAAGGGGTTTTGAAGGATGATCTATTAAATGAAAATATTTTCATCTCTTTATAACTTCGTTTTTTTAAATGGGACACCCTGTATATTTTTACATTTTTGGATTCTCTTCGATATCTTCTTTCTTAAAATATAAGGTTTTGTAATATTATACAGGGTATTTTAAAAGATAATTACGTTTTTTTATTAATTTCGTAGCAACATTCACACCCTGTAGAATTGTAGTAGTTTGACATCTAAAACTCTACTTACGTTCAAATGATTTTTAATATACTCTACTATTGTTAAGAATCATTAGTATAGCTAAATTTTTAATTTTAGTATGCGGGGTTGGTCGAAACACGGAATGAGTATTTTCTGAGTTTTCTTAAATGGAACACCCTGTATTTTTGTATTGTAGTGAAATGATATTTTATAGTACTTTTTTATTTCTTAAGCATTCCCTATACCTAACTGCTTTAATTTGTGAGTTATTGGTGATTAAAGCTAAACATTAATTGCAACAAAAAATACGTAAAATTGTATTAGGTTGGCCGTGAAAATACTCAATCCCAAATAATTTTTCAGAAATAAATACATATTAATCCAGACTGGTCCTTAAAATTACCAATAATGGTTTAGCTATCGAAATACCTACTTAGTTAAGATTGTTGGTGCGATTAACAATTAAGCACAAATTAAAGCAGTTAGGTATAGGGAATGCTTAAGAAATAAAAAAGTACCATAAAATATCATTTCATTACAATACTAAAATGCAGGGTGTTCCATTTAAGAAAACTCAGAAAATACTCATTCCGAGTTTCGACCAACCCTGTATACTAAAATTAAAAATTTAGCTATACTAATGATTCTTAACAATAGTAGAGTATATTAAAAATCATTTGAACGTAAGTAGAGTTTTAGATGTCAAACTACTACAATTCTACAGGGTGTGAATGTTGCTACGAAATTAATAAAAAAACGTAATTATCTTTTAAAATACTCTGTATAATATTACAAAACCTTATATTTTAAGAAAGAAGACATCGAAGAGAATCCAAAAATGTAAAAATATACAGGGTGACCCATTAAAAAAAACGAAGTTATAAGCAACTCCCGGTATAACCGGAAGTTGCAAAGAGATGAAAATATTTTCATTTAATAGATCATCCTTCAAAACCCCCTTATTCCAATTTTCGCGATTCTGTTGCCTTTAGTTCTCGAGATATTTCTAATAGGCCAGTTATCTGCCTCACCCTGTATAATTTATTTTACAAAACATTTCAATAAACGTCATGGTATTGTTAGTTTTATGAATTAATGTCAAAATAACAGCATTCTGTGTTTATTGAATTACTTCAAAATTATTTGGCACCAAAAGTTTAATTTATTTAAGACCTTCGCGACAAAATAAAATACCAAGTGTTATATATATTATGGTTAAACTCGTATTTAAGTGAGTAAATAATAATACAATATACAGTGTTGTATTAAAACAACTGAAGTGACTAATGGTATCAGAAAAATGGTAAACCTGGCAACATTGCAAGCATCAAATTTGAAATCTCCATATTGAAGAAGATAATTAGGCGTTTTCAGGCTTTTTTGGTGCAGTAATGGACCGGTGTTTCATTCTAGAACAAGCATAATTCCTTTCGAAGAAGAAGAAAATGTTCAGCCACGTCTTGATTCGCGCGTTGTTTGCGTCAAAACACCTGGAAATAAACCTGTTGTTGTTTGCTTTGCCTAATATTAAAATCGTTTTATTTAATTGGAATAGGCAAACACTCGGCAGTTGTAGGTATATTTAGAATAAGGTGCAACAACAACACGACGAAAGAGTTTCAGAATGCTGTTCCGCATGCCACGGTCCGATTCAAAAAGTTCAGCTGGTTTGACACCAATTAAAATACTTACAACAATTTGCGATTCTGTATTGAGCAATTCTTCATAAATACTTATATAAACAGGGTGTTTCAAAAAAGGTAACACCGTCTCTAGGATAGGTAAAAAACTGAAAAATAATTGGGGTTTGCTTTGTAAAAGATTTTTTGCAACGCCATATGTTTTCAAAATAAAAGGCATGGAAGACAAAAAATTTTACACGATTTTACCGAAACTACTGGCAACATTGTAATGAAATTTTATACGAATACGTTTTGGAAGTTTCTGTTCTTGTGGGATCGGTACTCACCGGAGGGACCGCAGACGTTCGGAAACAATTAGCGTCTCTTTGCAAAGACAATGACGTCGACTTTGCAAAGACAATGACGTCGACTTTGCAAAGTAACAAGACACTTACTCAACACACACACTACACATTACTCCCCTGACTTAGTAATAAGTTATACAATTACGTGGCTAAAGGTTCTAGTTCAAACCAAAGCCAGAATCAGAAAAAAAAATGTTTTGGAAGGGTCCCCCACGTTTTCTCAACTGTCATCCATACGACTAACTTCACGCGTAACTTTGATACGATAATTATAAAAAAAATGCATTGAAATCCAGATCCTGTAATTTTTTGAGCGTTATGAAGTGAGTACAAAGACATACATATTTCTTTTTTTTTTGTAATTACAGCTTCAATTTACCGTACACTTTTCGTAGACTCCGCCGATAAGGTAGAGTCGTGTTGAGAAAACCTGGCGTGTCCGTTTTGGAAGCTGATACATCCCATGAATTTGTTCTTATATCTGACTCTCATACAGTGGCGTAGCTAGCATGGGTGACACCCGGGGCGGTAATGAATGGTGTCACCCCAAATACTAAAAATAAAGATTGTTAAAATCGCCGAAAATCCGATAAACGTATATTTTGAATAATGAAAAAATTAAAAATTTTTGTTAATGAAATTGTAGTAAATAGTACCTATATAACTATACATACTATGTATAACTAACTATATGTATACTGAATATAATAGAATGATTAAAAAAAAATTTTTCTAGCTTTAGTAGCGACAAAATCTGAAATCACATTTTCTATATTTATGTTTTGTGTTGCTTCATGTTCGATAGTTATAAACCGAGGTTATTTAGCCTTGTTTGCGCCACTGTTGCTCGCAAGTAATTCTTGATTAATTTTAGCTTACTAAAATTTCTCTCACGTGAAGCAACCGGTACCCAAATGGTTATAAACAATTTTAATGCGACCATTAAGTTTGAGAGGGATTCCATGAAATCCCATTCCACAAGAATTTTATAAAGTCTACAGCTAACCATTTAGAGGCTGTAATAGTGGCCGCTTGTCTTCCGAACCTTGGTATTTCTAGCAGGAGGTCTGCTTCTGATACCTCTTTATACTTAATACCTAAAAGTCACAAAATGTTGAAACAGCTAATTTCAACTGTTCACTGTTCGTGAAAAGCAAAGCAAGACACAAGATCAAAATCTATGAATGGACATTGATCTGGTTTCGAATTCAACATTGAATAGGTCAAAACATTCTAGCATATCCTTTTGCAGTTCCGCTCGAAATGTGAGTCCTGTATCGGTAGCTAACTCACCATCCATAGCCTGTTTACATCGAATTCATTTTTCGATGGGAATTTCGTCGTCCTAATATTTTTTCGTGGCAAAATCTATTGCTTCATCTAAATTATGACCACGTTTTTCTTCAGTATAAAGACGAAGTGTCCCTATTATTCTGGTCGCTGATTGATCAAAGGTTATGCCTTTACTTTGTAATTCAATCTGACAAAAATTTATTTCTCTTAGTACATAATTCCAAAAGAAATGATGACATAATTCCTCATTTGAAACAGCACAATCAAAATGTTCTGCTTAGTAAGCACTTCCCAGGAGCTAGTGGAAGCAGAGAAAAATTAAAAATTGCCTCTACAGTTCCGAAAAATGTTACACAAGATGAATTTTGTGCAAAAGAGGTCTGGCAACACAAATTAATTAAATGATCAATACATCCAACGAAAAAGGCCTTTTTGTTTTTTGTTTTAATAATAGCTTGTATTCCCCCATGTAACTACGCCGCTCATAACAGCTGCATTATCGTATATCTCTGAATGGCACTTCATAATATCTAAATCTAAACCATAAATTTCAAGCTTCTTGAGAATTTCGTTACTTAGATCAACTGCTTTTTTCCTTTTAACGTAAAAAATACAAGAAATACCTATTTGACCTCGACTTTTCTCGATTTCGTGTGTTCACAAAATAATATCCAATTGTATTTTGATTGTAAAGTAAGTAAAGTTACAAATTAACGATTCGTTTAGTGATCGGGCCTCTTGGGTGTCACCCCCGAAAGGTTGACACCCGGGGCGGACCGCCCCCTCCGCCCCACCCTAGCTACGCCACTGCTCTCATAGAGGGCGCTAGTTGCAAGGTTTGTGCATAGGCATTCGATCTGTGCATACGTCCCTCCAATTTTTCACTTTCAGGCCTTTGATATCTCTCATCACCTGGTCCTCCCACCTCTTTCTAAATCTTCTCTTTGGTCTTTAAGTTTTGGCTTCCATCTGGTGACCTTCTTAATCAGTAGATCATTTTTCTTTTTTTCTATGACTTCCAGCCATCTCAGTTTTTGCGCTTTAGTAAATCTAACTATATTTTCTCCCTTAATTATGTCTTTTATTTCATGGTTCATTCTTCCTCTCATTTCTCCGTTTTCCATTGATATCGGGATCATAATTCTTCTCAAAATTTTCCTTTCGAATATTTTCAATCTTCCACTATCTTTATCTGTGAGGCATATTGTCTCAGTTGCGTATGTAATTACTGGTCTGATTGCAACTCTGTATATTCTCAGTTTTCAATTTCTTGATAAGTTCTTGTCCTTCATTAGCCTACGATATCTCCAGTATGTTTTGTTGCCTACTAGTATTCGCTCCGTTACTTCTTCACAATTACACCTAAGTATTTAAATTGTTAAACTTCTCCAAAAATGAAGTTTTTATCTTGATTTTTTTCATCTTTTATCTTCTCTATTATCTAGAGTAGATTAGATATTTTGATTTTCTTTCATTAATTTCTAGACCTCTTTTCTGTGCTTCGTTCGCCAGGATTTTGAATGCTTCTTTTAATCTTTCCTTATTTCTTCCCATAAGAACTATGTCATCTGCTTCTATTTGAGGAATGTTTTGACTGTTCCTTCTACTGATTTGTTTAATATTTTGAATGACGGGGAATCGCCTTGTACTCTTAGTCTTATTGCAATTGTGTTTGTGCTGCCTTCAGCTGTTACTTTAGCTCGGAGTCCATCTAGGAAATTATATTTAGAATAGCGAAAAAAGTATCAGTAGAATAAGATATATACTTAACAAAGGTTAGGAAAATTCCATAGTAACCGGTTAATGGAATTGATAAATTTTATTGATCTCATGAGAATCATCAAAAATAGTGCAACATTTATTTATTTAACAGCTTTATAGAAACCGCACTCTTCACCTTTAAAATATGATTTGATTTTTGTCGATAGGATACTCTGATCAAAAGATATCGAATTTTGGCCAGCGATAAAAAATTTATTTCGCGCGCGTAACTGACATTCACAATCGCCAGTCGCTTCAAGAGTTGTTTCTCAAAAAACAGTTTATTCTATACCAAAAGTTCTAATCATTATTAGAATTATGATTATGGTCATTCTTGTTCAAAAATCTCACCTATGTGTCCCAAAACTGACATTCTCTTGTCCCAAAATTCATCTTGTTCGTATGATTTTCAGAGATTCGGTGGCATTTTCGTCTATAACGACTGAACTAAAGAGGTCACTTACTTATTAGGACACTATTATACTGAGTCAAAAGCATAGATTAACCGTAGATGATATCACAGTAGCCACGCGTCACAATCCCCGCACAATGGCTGCTATCAATACCGACGTTTGTAACAATCCCCAAACAATCAAGTGCAACAACCTCTTCAGGTCACAGACCGATGATATCTTCAATGATTCACACCTAAATCATTATTGAAAATCATATACGGCAGAATTGTTAAAACTTATAAGTTTATATTTGCATAATATTATGTAAGTAAAAAATTAAAACGTTGAGCAAATATTTGAGACATAAACCAGATAGCTATTTGGATATTTGACAACAGCCCAATCTATACATACTACAAAACAAAAAAAAAACGGAACCAACTGACTTAAGGCCATGGGTACATAATTCGCAAATATTTTACGGCTATCCCTACCTTTTCTGTCTTTACATGACAAATTACGTGTAGTAAAATTCACACTGGTATGGATATGTAAATATTACTAGAATGTCATTCTACTTGACAATGTCATAACTAACTTAAAGAGATGGCTTTTGAATGTTCTTGGATAACTGTTATTTTTTGTATAATTGCAAATTATTAATTCAGTTAATAAATGTGATAATTTTTTCACTAACTATGTATTCAGTGATTGTAATAATTTATATGTACCTACAACAAAAACTAATACTCGATCGAGAAAAGAAGGAAAAGTGTTAAAGTGATTTTTTAATAATATATTGTTACTATGGAACGCTTACAATTGTGAACATCTTTAACAACAAAATACTTGGATCACAGAATATATCTTGATGTATTCTCTACTGCTATCTTCCATAAATAATACACAATAAATAACTTTTTATAAAGTTCACGTCTTAAATCAATTATTTATCAAATACACTATATATCAATATTATTTAATCAACAACTCAAAATATTCCCGATTCGTGTCAGATATTTAAAATTGTCACTGATTGTCAGTGTCTGACTGACAATATTATATTCGACTGAGTTCGTTGTATGACAAAGATAGATTTGGAAAATATTACCACGGACATTGTGTTCATTTTTTTCAAATCCTGAAAAAAACCAATAAATATTTTTGAAAAATCTAAACGCAGAATGAAAGACTAAATTATTACCGAGGGCCGAAAGTCCCTTAGATTAAATAAAAAGTTTATTTTGAATGAGATATTTGAAATTAAAAATAACACTAAATTTTCTCTTAGTTTTTCACCCCTGCAACTTATTAAAATAAACATTATAGAAGTTCTCAGGGACTTTTGGCCCTCGCTAATAACGTAATCTTTCATTCTGCGTTTAAATTTTTAAAAAATACTTATTAGTTTTCTCAGGATTCGAAAAAAATGAATCCCCATTTGAATAGCATTGCAGCCGAAAATACGTACCCATCCTCTTAAAAATCTACACAAACAAAATATGTATTATTTAAAACCTATAGTCTGAGAGGTAGTGTCAAAATTTTACGGTGATTTTAGCACGAATTCTATGAATTTATTTTAGTAGATAGTACCTGTTTGATAACGAAAATGTCTGTCAGCTGGCGCGACTCCGCGGCTTTTAGGCAAGAAAAGATAAATAAAATATGAAATTAGATGGAAAAACCCTACAACTTATATGTCAAATATTTATCCCCGTGCCTTACACCGTAATGGCCTAGTGGTTAGAATTTCTGGCTCCTGGCTTTCACCCAGGCGAGTCGGGTTTGATTCACGGCGTCGGAAATCCTTTTTGTTTTTAAAATTGACATTTCGATTTGAAAAATAATTGTTTTTATAATACCACGTTTTTATTATTCATACGACACTAGGCCATTATGGATATAAGGCACGGAGATAAATATTTGACATATAAGTTGTAGGGTTTTTCCATCTACTTTCATATTTTACCTTTTCTTGCCTAAAAGCCCCGGTTTTGGGCCAGCTGACACATCATTATTTGTTAATAAGCTTTGGAATAACTGACTATATAAAAAAAGAGCCATGCTAAAATGCCCCGGTCAAACTTGACGCTACCTCCCGGACTACTAGAAAAAAACCAACCAGCACTTATATTTACTTTGTACCGTAACCGTAATCAACTTTCTCAACTTTTTGCTGAAACGGTATTTAAATATAAATTTTACATCGTAAAACTTAAGAAGAACTTTCGTACGGGACGAAAATAGCTTGTTTAATTTGGATCCAGCCTAGTAAATGAAAATCTTCCGAACTCAACCAATAAAATAATAGGAAATGAAATTTGCAGATAATACTTTTACGTGTTTGTTTATTGGAATTGCAGCAACATGTCTGATTTGATCTGTTTTTAATACTCGAAAACAGATGTTTGGAATGACGCTCCAAAAAACACCAGTTTTTTTTAAATCTACATGTGTGATTTTCCGGGTTTGACTCTGCTTTGGATAATTTTAGTTTTTAGAAAAGCCATTACTAGGAAAAATAATCAGAGGGGCCAAGATCCAGACAAGCGGCACGATTATGAACAAAAGACAACAGTGGATAGGTTTCGCAGATGACTTAGGTATTTCCGACACGTTCAAGAATATAACTTCGAAAAATGTGAAAAACAACAACTATAAACTCAGAAGAAACCACTTATATGGTAATTAGAGGGGAAAATGAAAAAAAAGTGCATCGCTCGAAGTACTAAAAGAGAGTATTAATTGGAGAAGTTAATAGAATTTGAGTACCTTGGAGTAAAAGTTACAAATAAAGGATGTGACGATAATATAATTTTATCGTCTAGAGCAGTGGTTCCCAAGCTTTTATGTCTGGCGACCCACCTTCTGATGTTTTTTCATATTCACGACCCATCTCTCACCCACGATGATAGATAGATATGTGCGTTATTCAGCTACTGTAAGAGCCACACCGCGACCCACCTGAAATCTGCCCGCGACCCACTAGTGGGTCGCGACCCACCGGTTGGTAAACTCTGGTCTAGAGTACGCCAATGAATTAAGTAAAACGTGTTTTTGTACCGTCTTGGACGATATAAAAGTCGGATCGAAAGCCTAGTCGATTATTATTCTTGGAGCGTTGATCGAAGAATTTATTATTCTGCGAGGTATAAGAATTCAGCGAGGTATAAGAAGTGAGTTTATGTAGGTAGTAGTTCCCGACCATTTTCCGCTGTCGTTTTGGCGAGCTGAGCGAATCCGACAGTTTTCCTCTTACCTATCCTTATACGAGCGGTGATCGTATATCCCTAATATGTCTTTTCATCTGGCGAGCTGAGCGAGATTCCCTTTCTTCTCTTTCCTGATACATTCATGTCGTATTAATAAAAGCAATTCCTATTTCACGCGATCGTCAAAATCATTCATTCATGTACAAAATATCGTCACATCGGCCCGAACAGAAAGCTGGATACATAGATTATAAATACATTTTATTAACGAAATTAACTAGTAATTAAGGCTAAAATTATCTTATCTTTTGTATGTTTTGATTCCAAATAAAAATGTCTTAAAAACGAACTTTTCTTCGACTGATTTAGTTACCTGGAGCAAGAACGCAACGACCTCGTTACAAGGATGCGAAGAGAGAGAAATAGATAAACGGTTGTTGAAAGTTAGCAAAGCAGTAGGATCCTTAAACGCACTATTGAAGGCAAAAACGTATCTAGAGAAGCAAAGATTCGAACTTATGCAACCATGGTGAGACCAACTGTGTTGGATGAATGTGAATCTTTGACAATGACTAAGAAAGAACAAAAAACTAGAAATTTGGGAGAGGAAAATCTTGAGAAAATTTTTGGTGGTGTAAAGGAGACTAACGGGGAATGGTTCAGAAGAACAAATCAGGAGCTAAACGAGATGTATAATAAGAGACTCAAAATAATATAGAAAAATCAAGTCATAGAGAGTGGGTACATGTTTTACGGAAGTTGATTTATGCCATCCAAACTGACATAGTAGAAATGGGAACAAGGAACTGAAGGGAGAGAACAGGTGAAGGACCGAAAAAAGTGGAAGAATATAGTCAAGACTATCGAAGACAAGGTCCTTTGAGGCCAGGTCCTAAATGCTGTTAGACAAATGATTTATGATTTATATAAATATTATGTTAGACAAATCTACCATAACTGAACCTGCTCTTCATTCATAAGTTTAAAAGTTTCCGCTGGTAGTTTCTAAGGGCCTAGCACTTTTTATCTTCCAATGTATTCAGTCCATATAAAAAAAATCTTCTTTTGTTATTTTAGTACTTTCATCCCTATCCATGTGTTCAAGGTACTCTTTTTGTGTATGACCTTCAATATAATTTTTCCATTGTAAAAATGAACTAATACAGGGTGATGGGCTATTATGTCTTTTATTCAATATTGCTCTAGAAGGAGTAATTCGAGAGTCTCACATTAACATAATATATAGTACTATCTTAAACAAATCGAAGTTGTCGAATATGAAGTGGACTACGACATCATAGCAAGGTTCACAGAGTCTCTGACCGATGTATTTCGGCCATTAAGGGTACTTTCATAGCGAATAAGACTAAATATAAATGTCCAAGAGACAAAGTATATGGTGTACTGGCTCAAGCAACTAGACACATAAAAGAATAATAATTGACGATTTAGAACTGGAAGGTGTGGATACCTTCACATACTTAAGCTCGCTGTTGATTAAAGAAAAACAACGTCAGTGAAGAAATTAAAGAAGAATAGTGGCTGCCAATAAGTGTTAATATGGCATAAGAACACTGATGGACTTAAAACTTCCCATAAAATTTAAAGTGTAACGTGCTAATACGATCAGTGCTAACATATGAAGTAAAAAACGTGGTCACTCACACAGAAATACCAAGAACTGCTTAAACGTTTCAAGCTAAAAAGCCTAAGAAGAATATATGAAGGAATAAAAGAAAAAGGTTTGTCGCGCAGGCCTTACAACCTTGGCTTGTTTATAAATTTCGGGGAACTTGACGTTGTAAAATTCATTAAGGTAAGAGAGAAGTTGAAACGCGAATAATGACAGGAAACAGATCTTTCTTTGCAATGAAACATCTAATGAAGTCAAAACTTCTTTCATGAGGTGCAAAAATCCAGATATATAAGACCATAATACGACCAGCAGTCGCGTATGGAAGCGAAACATGGACGCTAACAAAAAGAGAAGTAAATAAATTGCTGGTGTGGGAACGTAAAATCCTTCGAATTATATATGGCCGTTGCAGAGACAGCGTGGCAAACGAATGGAGGCGCAGATACAATAACGAGCTAGCTAGAGTCTCTATTCGGAAAAGAAAATCTAGTCAGATATATAAAGGCCAGTAGACTCAGATAGGCAGGGCATGTGATACGCAGTAACGACAATCGCCTTATAAACAATGCGTTGTGGAAAAGGCCAGATGGAAGAAGGTATGTTGGGCGGCCTAGAAAAAGGTGGAAAGATGCACTCAAAGAAGATCTAGAGAAAATAGAAGTGCAATGGGAATTAGTGGCACAGGACCGACAAACATGGAAGGCAATAGTAAACGCGGCAAAGACTCACGAAGAGTTGTGGCGCCATTGATGATGATGATGATGATGATGAGAGGAAGTCGCAACAGTCAGAAATGCTTTTGGACGAAGAGGACGATCGAATAACGATCCAGAGGACGACGAGACTTAAATATCAAGACAACTTAAAGGACGATTTAAAATCTACTGGAATCAGAGCATGGAGAAGAGTTGTTTGGGATAGGGGTAAATGGAGGATTGTTTTGAAGAAGGCTTTGGCTCATAACGAGCTGTGATGTCACTGATGATTATGATGATGATGATGGACATCATTTCCATGCATTTAGTTCGTTATTCCTTAATCTCTTATTATTTTGCTGTCCATGTTGTACAATGTAGTATATCGATACCTATACCCTATACTAGCTTTGTCTAAAAGTAAAGAGGGAAAATAATAAAAGAATAAGAAGAAATACGGAAATCACAAGAAGGGAACTACAAAAAACTATTGAATAATACCTGTGGATGAAAAGAATATTGGACGGGGACCCGCCGGGAAGAAAACGGAGAAGAAGACCTACCACAAGATGGAAAACGTACATAGAAAATGCTATTAGAGATAGAGACCTTAAAGAAGGTAACTGAAAGAACAGAGTGCTGTGGAGGACAAAAACGGCGAATTTATAATGGGGTAAAAGTCGAAGAAGAACAAGAAAGCAATACTGGATAGAAAAAATTTTGATAATGTTGCCCATATTTCGTAATAGAGAACAAGCTTGTATTTTCTTAATAAAGGTATTAAAATTATTTTCTGACTAAGAAAACTACCATACATACACATATAATAAAAAAAATTAATTAAAAAACTGAGTGAAATTTCCAAAAATGTAGACATGCACCCGCAAAATCACAAAAATCCAAAAAAGTCCACAACTGTTCGACAGTGATAGTGTCGACATAAGACTTATTTTTGCTCTGTATATATTTATACTTAAGCTGACCTTGTAATAGATAGGTAGCTTTTTCCAAAAAACTGTTAAAAGTATCAATTTACAAAAAAAGTACCAGAAGAATTCTAAAGTGTAGGTACTTACTTGAAATAAATTTAGTAATCCACATAAATGTAAAAGTTTCTTGAAATAATCGACTGAGTGTTAAGAATTTGCGGTGTTCACTTCACAAAATTATAAAGAACACAGCCACTAGCCATACGGTTTTCGGAGAGCGTCGAAGCTGACGTCACGGCGTCCAAAATTAGCCGCCTTTCGCTGTTCACGCTTTTGTTTGACTCTGGCAACCTTGCGTATGTATGAAAGGTAGTCGTTTACATGTACTGCTTTTGCTTTTGCTTTGCTCATATTTTATGCGAAAATACCTAATATGTAGACATGTGACATGAAAAAGCGAAATATATTTAACGAAATATGAAAAAACTGAAAATTCATAGTTTCGTTTGTAACTCAACAGATATTGCTCCTACAAAAAAATATAGAAGAAAAAAGTTTCATTTTTCAATTTTACATAATACTTGATTAGCTAGAAATTGAAAATTTAATGTTTATTGTTTAAAAAATAAAAAGAATTGGGAAAAAAGTGCAAAAAATGGAATGTTCCCTTTAAAATTTTTCGATCCCTTAAATATAACTTAAAGACTTATTATAAAAAAAATTTCGTAAGTGCCTCGAGAAAGGATGTAGTAATGCGTAGGTATTTTTTTCTTCTTCTTTTTGTGGAGTTTATGGCTTTGGGGGGAGCCAATTAGCTTTAATAATTGTTAGAAATAATATTTCTAACATAGCAAGTAAATAAAAATACTATAAAATAAAAATTTGTTGTAAATTCGTATTGTGAGATAAAATCTAACACGCGACTGTTCACGTTACAGAAGTGAGCGCGACTGCTCCCGGGTTAATACGACTGAAATATGTGCTAAAAGTTAGGATCGGTTTAATATCTAGTTTTTGTAAAATTTGCAAATTAAGAATTTGCAAAATTAAGCTGGGCCCAAAATATGCACTTTAAATAGCGAAAATACATTAAAATATACAGGGTGTCCAGAAACTCTCCCGACAAACGAAAATCGGAGATTCCTCAGATAATTTTGAGACAATTTAACCCAATTCATCTAGTACAAAGATGCTTCTTAAGGGAACTAGAACTCTTTAAAGATGGCGTCTTGTAATTAGTTTGTATTTTATTTTTTCAAAATATTAATTTATGATACACTTTCGTTTTTAACCGAGCCACGTTTCTTAACATTTTTAAGACAATATTAATAAAAGCTTCTCTTATTCTATTGTTCATAGTGTCATGACGAAGAAGAACCTCATGGTTGAAGAACTTGCGAGATTGGTATGTTATTGATCAAGCATGTCATTTAGGGTGACAGGGAATAAAACTAAGATAGCTATGATGGTAACCAACGTTCTGAAAGGACACGGTACATGAAGAAGAAGATACATGGCATCATGGTGGCACCACACTTCGCTATGTGTTAGAGCGAGGCTGCATCAGAACTTTGCGCTGCGTTGCGTTGTCGCAGCGTGGTTTTTTTATGATTTTTAACGTGTTCTTTTGTTGCTATTATTACGCCATCACCGAAATAAACGTAGAAACTGTATAGTCCAAGTAATGAAGCTTAAAATAGGACAAAACCTCGCAATTTTTACAGAATGGATTAAAATTAGTCATTGACCTTATTTCGTCTTCTTTACTTATGTATTATTAATAGGTTCTAGAAGTTTAACTGGTTTAGAATGATTAGTTTTAAAAAAAAAGGAGTCAAAAGCAAATATCGAATTTTTGAAGTTTGGTAAAAAATTCCCTTTTCTTCAGAATAGAAAGATTATCATCAAAGATACAAAAAAATATTTAAATATTAAATTGTAGCTTATTTAATTCCCAAGAACATGGTTTGCAAAAATTTTCTCTACGTTAAAAATTGAGTGAGCTATTGACAATTAAAACTTGTAATAACATGCAAAAATCACCTTTACCAACCCTTTCAAAGTCACCACTTTTTACGACTGAGTATTTTAAAAGGATTTGGTATTAACAATCTTATAGATCTTGTAAAAACCTACAAAATTATTTTTTAAGAAACTTTCTAAGATAAAAATTAAAAAGGCTACGGTTAAAAAATCAATATATTTTTTTCGAAAAAAAAAGAGAAATCCAATTGGAAGCATAATAATGTAAGGTAGCTTTGCTTTTAGTCATTGGCCTTATTAATTCTTCTTTATTTATGTATTATTAATAGATTTTAAAAGTTTGACTGGCCCAGAACGATTAGTTTTTAAAAAACTAGAGTTAAAAGCGAATAAAGACTTTTTGTAGTTTGGTAAAAAATGCCATTTTCTTCAAAATAGAAAGATTAGCATCAGATATACGAAAAAATGTTTTTATATGAAATTGTTGGTTATTTAATTCCCAAGAACTTGGTTTGAAAAAATTTTTTCTACGGTAAAAATTGAGTGAATGGTAAATGAGTACCTATATATCGAAAAATATTGATTTTTTCTATATAAAACTAACATTTTCGATAGCGAATAAATCGAAAAGTATTAATTTTATCAAAAAAATGTATAGAACATTTTTTGCTTAGAATGAATGTTTTTATCAACTTTCGTAGTCAAAATATAATAAAAAATTTCCACCCCTAAGATGGGGTGGCAACCGACCCCATGGTAAAAGCGCCTTTCGGCATCATATAGATTTTGATCCTTGGACTATCCACTACTTATTCTCAAATTTTCAAGCAAATCGATCCATTCTGTAAAAATTGCGAGGTGAAATGTTTCGGTTCCTGGACTAATAGAAGACTCTGAATATCTCCTTTGACAGCATCAATAAATTGGGAAAATTATATGAAAATGACGCTGCGACAACGCAACGCTGCGACAACGCAACGCAGCGCAACGCAATAATGGGGCTTCACCATTATTTGTTATGCGCCTTATTCTACCGCATAGGAAAGTATGGAGGGTTCATTCGTTTATTCGCACACATAACGTATAAGCACGAATTGCAAATACGCCTATCCGTCCAGTTGTCGATTTTTGACACACTTCAAAGAACAAATATTTGGGCGCATACAGCGAAGCCGCATAACAAATAACACATAGCGAAGTCTGGTGCCGTGTCGGCATCAGGTGTTGTTGGAGGCTTCTGGTAGACAAGACTTGGCCGTAAAACGAAATCAAGAGACGTATTATATTTCAGTTCGTTCAGAGAGTGCCATAAACACCCTTATGTACTAGTTTCACTCTCATTACAGATCATCAGAGAATATATCGTCGACTTACTGCCAAAACCAACTAACTCCATTTTAAAAGTTTTGGGAAATCTACTTTTAAACTTTAATTTGAAATTGAAAATCGACTGAATTTAAAAAAATTATTTAATAACTGAAAAATATTTTTGTCATACTTTTCAATTATTAAATCATTATTTAAATTCAGACGATTTTTCATTTCAAATTAAAGTTTAAAGGTGGGTTTCTCAAAACTTTTAAAAATGGAGTTGGTTGGTTTTGGCAGTATGCCGAAGATATATATGGCTATCTCTGAATGAACTGAAACATATCAAGCCTCCTAGTATCGAATCACGACAAAATAACTTGATATGGATGCAGTAGCGACATCTGCTTAAAACAATTCGAAGTTTTATTTCCGGAGAAATAAAACTTTTATTGAGACCAAGTTTCTGGTTACGGCTTCGTCGTTTCTATTACTTGCAAACCAAATGAATACTTAATAAAAACAGGCACGGGGAGGTATATAATTTGCACCTCACTTCCTGCCTATTCAGCGTGGTAAAATTCCAACGAAAACTCGCTCGCGATAATTCTTCTGTATTAGTTTTACTCCTAACTGATTATCGAGACCAAGCACGGTTCCCGGGAAGGTGGGTTATCGTGGGAGGTCTTGTCACTGGGAATTTGCCGGCGGCTACTTATTTTTCAATGATTCTTTAGTCAAAATTCACTGAGAGCAAAATCGCAGCACGTTCTTTTTTTAAGTAAGCGAAAAATGCATTTTTTCTGCACAAAGCTCTACTATTCCCTGAGTATTTTACATGGTTTGAAATTCATATTGTATTACCAATATTTTTTTTCTTTCAAAAACTATTAAAAGTAGTTTTGGAGACATTAAAACATTACCCTGAATTTTTTCAAATTTTTCTAACTACTCTAAGACCACTTTTTGAGGCTTTGAAAATGATGTTTTCACTTTTTTGACACTTTTAAACGCTTTTGAGGTAGTAAGTATATTTTTCCGGGTGTGAGTATGAATTTTTTTTTCACTGCAAAGAATTCATCCACTTGATGACCTTTCTCAATCATAGTTTCATCAATATGTGATCCAATAATATTTCTGTTACCACTGCGCTTACGGAGAGCCGACGCAACCTGCCGAGTTTCGTTATTAATCCAACCCAACTCTGTACTAAGATCACAAAAGTCAGTTGTACTAACAAAAGTTTCTTTTATTTTTGGCTTCACAATTATTTCCAAATTCTTACCACCGTTTGGTATTTTCAATGACAAAGTTGTATTATTTTTGTTTTTTTAGTGGCATTATCTGCTGGTAATAATTGTTTTTTTATTACCTCCGATACTATCTGTTCTTTCTTATTTATATCTATGCTTGAAATTTTATTATATAAATTCATAACTTCAGAGCATGAAGTGCACTTGTGCAAAATACTTTTGCCTATTATTTGAAAACATTTGACACAAACTTTCTCTGCACTAATTTTTTTATTTGATTTTTTTAAATTATTTTAGAAGAGTTGCATTTTGATTTTCGCACAAGTTTACATAAATAACAATCACACACTTAATTATTACGCGTAATTTTGTTTTGGCTTGTAAAAGAAGTACTCAAGTTCAGGTAATCGATCGAATTCATTTTGACGAATACAGTAGAACCCCGCAAATCCGAACCCCGCAAATCCGAACTTTCGGCAAATCCGAACCAACAGAAAGTGGAAAAATTTTTAAAAATTCAAAATAAAAATTTAAAAAGATGCTTATTATATGTACAGAGAACCAGAAAATTTAACAATGTAAAATTAATAGGAATTTGGACATGTGAAATTTATTAAAAATAAATACGTACTTTATATACTTTACTTTATATACTTTATACGTAGTATATACTTATAAAAACTTAAACACAATCAATAAAGGAATGTGCATAATACACATTTCCCATGGTATAGGTACTATGAACGAAAACATTGAAAAATATAAGAAACATGAGAAACATAGTGTAATCAATATCCAGATTACAAATTAAATGAATCATTTACATGGCAGAATTCCCATGTCCCGTGACGAAACAAAACTACTAGCGTTAGCGATTCATAGGCGTAACCAGGATGATCCTAAGGGGGGGTTACAACTACCTGAAAGGGGGGGGGTTACAACTAGTGGAAGGTCTCTGAGGGCTATGGTGTTAAGCGTATAGAGCTCAAAGTACATCCCAATGGGGAGGGGGGTTACAACCCTCAAAACCGCCCCCTGGTTACGCCTATGTAGCGATTTAATATTTCAGTGATCTATTTCATAAATCTAAATATTTTTAAGCTTTAGTTAGAATATTGGAGGCATAAACGTGCGGATAAAGTTTCATAAAGGGATCGGTGGCAGTCCAAATCTTTTAAAAATCATCTTCGTTAGCTTCTTAGGCTAACTTTCGAATAATCCGAACTTTTCAGAATCCGAACAGGCTGTCCCCCCAATTAGTTCGGATTTGCGGGGTTCTACTGTATTAGCTTTATCAGATGAACAAATAGCACTAGGTAAACTATTATCATTAAAAGTAAAATTTAATAAAAAACTTTGGTCTTGGTAAAAGGTATATTATTTTAAAAAGCCCTATAGGGCTACAAACATCGAACAGAACGTTTTCGCTCTAAAAAGAGCATCATCAGTGTTGCAAGAACATGGTGAGCCAACCAAAAAATACGAAGGTCAAAGCCTTTCAAAAATGGACTAAAAGTCACATCAAAATGCTAACATAGCAAATTCCAAAGGATGGATATAATCCCTAAGGATATGGCCCTAGGATAACATATGACTCCCACACGTTGTAAGTGGGTCAAAGGTAACAAATTAGGTCATTGTGTTACAAGAGCTGACAGGCAACCTGTCGTTGCCTGTCAGCTCTTGTAACACAATGACCTAATTTGTTACCTTTGACCCACTTACAACGTGTGGGAGTCATATGTTATCCTAGGGCCATATCCTTAGGGATTATATCCATCCTTTGGAATTTGCTATGTTAGCATTTTGATGTGACTTTTAGTCCATTTTTGAAAGGCTTTGACCTTCGTATTTTTTGGTTGGCTCACCATGTTCTTGCAACACTGATGATGCTCTTTTTAGAGCGAAAACGTTCTGTTCGATGTTTGTAGCCCTATAGGGCTTTTTAAAATAATATACCTTTTACCAAGACCAAAGTTTTTTATTAAATTTTACTTGTAATTAATGGTATACAGCCAGCTACAGGAAATTCTTCCTAGTGGATGATTATTATCATTAACGTTACTTTTAAACCATGGTGAGAGTTGTAATAACTTTTATTTTAAATCACCTGCGATTGGGTACATTTTTTTGTTTTACCCAGACAATACAAACAAATTTTGAGTCTATTTAATTCTTGTGAAACATAATGTGTTTTTCCCATGGTGTAAAATTAAATTATTGTTGATTTTGAATAACTAAATATCAATTTTAAAAATTTATAAATGCTGTATCAAAAATTAGTTGTTAACTTCACAAAGTATAAGTTTCGAGTGATTTGGGCTATAATAATTGAATACTAAAAAGTGGTTTTTACCGACTTATCATTCTGGTGTACTACTCAATTGATATTTTTGGATGAATATCCATAAGCCTGCGTAAGTTTATTTAGTCCGGAACTAGCGAATTTTAAAAGTGTCAAAAAAGTGAAAAAATAATTTTCAAAGTCTCAAAAACTGGTCTTAGAGTAGTCAGAAAAATCTGAAAAAATTCAGGCTAATGTATTAATGTCCCCAAAACTACTTCTGATAGTTTTTGAAAGAAAAAAAATATTGGTAATACAATATGAATTTCAAACCATGTAAAATACTTAGGGAATAGTAGAGCTTTGTGCACAAAAAATTCATTTTTCGCTTACTTAAAAAAAGAACGTGCTGCGATTTCGCTCTCAGTGAATTTTGACTAAAGAATCATTGAAAAATAAGTAGCCGCCGGAAAATTCCCAGTGACAAGACCTCCCACGATAACCCCCCTTCCCGGGAACCGTGCAAGTTTTCGTTGGAATTTTGCCACGCTGAATAGACAGGAAGTGAGGTGCAAATTATAGACCTCTCCGTGCCTTCTCTTATTCAGCATTCGAATGGTTCGCAAGTAATAGAAACTACGAAGGCGCAACCAGAAACGTGTTTTGTTTTGAAACAGGATATTTTGTATAATTTATACATTGAATAAGAATAATTTTGTTATATTGTTACACAAGACAAAATTACTTACAAAAATATTGAAGGTATTCCCGATTTATGAAGAAAGCTAAAAATACCTTTGAATATAGAGTTTAAGTGTAAGAAATTCTTTATAAAAACAAAAAAAATTATAAATGCAATGTTTTTAAAATGTAAAATATAGGGTACATTTAAAAAAATGAGAAAATCGGAATTTTCTTTTGTAGCTCACCCTGTATATGAATATGTATATGAATAATTTTAAAACCAGAACAATCTTGTTTACATTATTATGTAAAATTAATGCTTATAATTATTTATTTCTTCTTTATATACATTGGTTTTATTTCATAGCGATTTCGAAATAAAAACAGCTCCTAACTCGTTAAATACCATGTATAGTATCAAATCCTATATTATAAAAGGTAATATCCTTAAAAAACAGGGATTGTGCGATTGTGAACTTTTTTTGGATATTTTGCACTGGAATTATCTACCAATATCGCACTAAAAACTCACCCTGTATGCAGGGTGAGTCATAACTATAGAGACATAGACTAAGGACAGGTTATTTGGACCAAAATATGGCTATTGGGCCAAATATGCCTTAATAAAATGTTGCTGAGAAAAAAGATACAGGGTTTAAAGTTAATTTTTGTTTTTCGTTTTTTGCTAATAGTTTCCCTGTATATTTATAAATTGCTATCAAAATTGGCACAGAGGCATAATCTTAGACAAGAAATAGTATTTTATCTACAATTTTACGTTTTGTCATAGAGGGCGCCACGTGGATCATTCCTGATGATTAAATTGAGTCTAAACTTTTTCTGATGAAACTTTTTAGTAATTTTTATTAGAAAATAAGACGTAAACATCATTTTTACGTAAAATTGGTACTCTTGTTTAAACATGATAATTTCAACCGTTTTCGATAAAAACGCAATTGAAGATTTCAGGAACTCAGAAGGGGATATCAAATACCAAACTAATAAACAAAGTTGCAACTGAAATGATTGTGACGAGGCATTTCAATAAAAAAAGTAATGATTACTTTTAAAAAATGCAACACTACACTACACTGTCACATCAAAAATAATTTACTCTGAACAAATGACATTTACCAACAACAATTATCTGACAGTCCAAAGCATACTTTTCATAAATGAAATAATATTTGAAATCCTTTTTTAAGACTCTAAGCAGTTCGACTGCGTTTTTATCGAAAACGGTTGAAATTATCATGTTTAAAAAAGAGTACCAATTTTACGTAAAAATGATGTTTACGTCATATTTTCTAATAAAAATTACTAAAAAGTTTCATCAGAAAAAGTTTAGACTCAATTTGATCATCAGGAATGATCCACGTGGCGCCCTCTATGACAAAACGTAAAATTGTAGATAAAATACTATTTCTTGTCTAAGATTATGCCTCTGTGCCAATTTTGATAGCAATTTATAAATATACAGGGAAACTATTAGCAAAAAACGAAAAACAAAAATTAACTTTAACACCCTGTATCTTTTTTCTCAGCAACATTTTATTAAGGCATATTTGGCCCAATAGCCATATTTTGGTCCAAATAACCTGTCCTTAGTCTATGTCCCTATAGTTATGACTCACCCTGTATATGTATAGGTACGTACATATGTATTATACGATACGTACATGTAATATGTACGTACAATTTTAATTAAAATGCTCTTATAAAATAGGGAATCTACTTACCGTTACAGTTGTCGTCAGTTTGATCGTTTTTTTACTCGTCGTCCTTGGTACCAATTCTGATGTTGAAATTTTGGATTTTGTTGTTGTTATCGCTGTCCCTCTATTTTCCATTCCTGAAAGTATCACTTGAGATCCTATAAACTTGTTCAGCAAACTTCTTGCTTCTATGTCTTCAGAACTGTCACCTGTGGGATTATGAATGAACACGGCTTAGTCACAAATAGGACAATTTAGAAATCGAAATATATTAAAATGTCGTTAATGTGGTACCAAATTGCTTTTAATCTATATTAGATATGTTACTTTTGTGGAGTAAATTTGGTCTAAAAATCAATTAGAAAATTCATAATGAGTTTGATAAGTAAATACATAACATTTCAGTAGGTTATAACAACAATGAAAATATATACCAGGAAGGTTAAAATTTGAGTAGTTAATTTTTTTTATGGGGAGATTGACATTATTTGAAGCCACCAAAATCTGCAGATCTGAACCACAGTGAGGATACTCTGAGCATATGTTTATACTATTCTTCATCTCGCCCATAATATCTTTCAGATACCGTGATTATTCGTTAAAAACATTTGAAGAAGTACCAATAACAGTTCCACATTGAAATAAAATATAAACAAGAAAGAATAACAACTAACATTTTCTTTTTATATGAATTTAAAGGATTTTTGACATAAATAATCCTGTCGTAGTATTACCAATATATATTTACCTTCTTCATATTCTTCAGTCTTCATTCTGCTGATAACATCAGTCACACCGGAAATGGTAGATTTGTTACTAAGAAAGGTACCACCTCCTTCACTCGTAGATTTTTTCGTAGTGGTTTGTTTAGATGTTTTAGTAGTAGTAACGATACCTTAAAACAAACAAAAACTCAATATTGAAGTAAATTTCAGACTTTCTTTGTTTCATAATTTCAGTTAGGTACTAATTATAGCACCCTACCATCTTGTCAATATTTGTATGGAAGACTTCGAGACCCGAGCACTATCCAAATCAATGCTCAAACTCACTGGTTGGCTACGATATATTAAACCATCTGAATGATAATTCTAGTATTCAGTTCATGATGAAGATTCAAACAGATCCATCCCTACCGGTTCTTAACGTTTTTATTAAGAAAAACCAACCCCATGGTTCTGATCATTTTGGTTACCGAAAACTCACCCATTCCAATCGCTACTTTCATGCCAACTCCCATCACCCATCTTCACAAATTAGTTCTATCATTAATACCCTTGTCTCCAGATCAATACGCCTTTGTGATGATGCAAGTAGATCCGCTAAGCTCTATTATTTAAAACAAGCTCTTATCTAAAATGATTACCACGAGAATCACATCAATAGGAGCATCCGCAGATATCAATATCCCTCTTAATCCGAGTCCAAAGACTCAGACCCTCAGGGAAAGGTTTTCTTCCTTACATCAAAAGTGTTCCTGATAAAATCGACAAAATTCTCAATTCAAGAAGAATAAAGACAATATTTACCCTTCAATAAAAGCTTTCATATTCCTTCTGCAGACTGCTAAAAACCTTACATAGGTAAAACCAATCGTAAAATCCGAAATAGGATTTATAAACACTCCATTTCTGTTCACGCAATTCTGATTCAATTTCAGCTCTTGGTCAATATCATCTTCACACAGATTACATAATTGAATGTGAAAGCTCTAAAATTATAGCCTCGATCCGTTTTTATAGACTAAACCGAGAAGCCATAGAGATTAAAAGACGCCCGAATGTGCCTATAAAGATGATGACACCCGGTTGCCTTCGACATGGAGATTTCTCGTAATGAAAACAACGTCCGCTCTGCCTACCAAACCAATTCCTGTCAACCGTCACCTAATTTCCACGTCAGTGAACTACGTCATCATCGTCTGTATAAATGACCCGTCCCCAGTTCCTAGCAGCAAAGTACTTTCTCCTCTAACCAACCTCTGACACAACTCTCCTCTGCGGACACAACATCCTCTACACAGGCATCGAATACCACCAGTGATTCACAACGAAACCACTACCACCTTCCACAAAACAAACCAAATACTGAAGAGGTGATAGACACCTAAAACAGGACACTTCGTAACGATCCAATGATGAAAACATCCACAGCAGACGTCTATCGACATTGAGGCCCTAGCAGCAATAGTGCAGTGAGCAGTGAACAGTATAGTAAAGTGATCTGGGGGCTCAGGTGACTGACACCGTAAACCTTGACATTCACTATAGTCCAGAGAAATAAGGTTTTTGTCGGGACACTTGAGCAGCCAGGTTGCAAATGGATTTTTTGGGTACTATATACCTAATACATTATAAATACAAAAATGCCCGTCACAGTTCGGACGAGAAACTTAGTTATTAACAAATAAGGGTCAAAAATGGCAGTTTTTTCGTTTAAATCGCTACAGGTAAAAATAGGGTAACTAAATGTTTTATTTATAATATTCTTCTTTTTGTAGATGAGCCAAGGTTTAAAATGGCACTTTTTGAATTTTCGTCCGATCCTTTTTTGTTTGGGAAAGTGCAAAATAAGACTAAAATTTCAAAAATTAAAAAATGTGCTATAACTTTTGCGAAAATGGCCTTAAGACTTTCGTATTGCACGAAAAATTGAGACAAACATTCCATATAATGCACAACAAATTTTAAGACGATTCGTCAATTAGTTTAAATTTTATTCAATTTGTTTATCGCAAAGAGCTTTTTTGTCGCAATGTTATTGTTCAGAAAATAATAATGACATAGCAATTCTGTGGAAACCACATGCAATAATAATAGTTATGTATTTAAAGTATTGAAAAAAATCATTAAAAAGTCGTTTTTATCACTACGAAAAAAGTTTAGTAAAATAGAGTCATTTTTGGCTTCTAAACAATTTGAATAACTTTGTTGATATTGACTATAGAGTAAATCTACTTTAGGATTTCAAAAGCTGGTATTTTTATACGAATTTTCAGAAAAAACCCTTTTGGCTAGGTTCAAAGTTAGCCACTTTTATTATTTAATTCGCAGTTATGTACTTCTTATACATACATCAAATTCTCCTGTAACAGTGTTAGTTACCATACTACTCCGAAACGGCTTGGCCGATTTTTATAAAATTTTACACGTTTATCCTGTAGGACGTTGAAGAGGTTTTAATCTATTTTTTATACCCATAATTTATAAGAAAGGTTGCCCCCCTGACATGTTTTTTTTTATTTTTTTGGACAAAATTATGTATTTTAATTTTATATGATGTAGAATTAAAAAATACATACAACCCTTAATTTTCATTATTTTATCACCAACCCCTATTTGTTAATAGCCATCTATATATTTACATCTATAAAATTCTCCTGTTTGTTTCCATACTCCTCCGAGACTGCTTGAGCGATTTTTATGAAATTATATATGTATATTGGGTAGGTCTTAGAATCGGTCGTAATCTATTTTTCATATCCCTGAGTGATAAGGGGAGTTCCCCCTATCATTTTGTAATGTTAGGTGGGGTTGTGTGTACATAACGTACTCTATAAGATTACGAGTACATACAAATTAAAAAAATTATGATCAAAATCCATCAACAAGTTCCAGCGATATTAATCGCAGCATATGTTTGCAGAATCAGTTTCATTTCTTGAGTGCACGTATTTTAGTAATTCCCCTCCACCGACCACGAATTAATTCCGTTCGGACGTAATTTTTAAAGCTTTATTAACCACTCTGTTGAGGTTCAAAGTTTACTCAAACTTTTACACATAACCTACATATCTTTAACTTCAAAATGGCTCTAGTTAGGTTGCTTAATTGTAATAAACAAAGTAGCCGTCAATTAAATAACAAAAGTGGTTAACTTTAACCGTAATTAGCCTAGGCGAAAAGTTTTTCTTTCAAAATTCGTATAAAAATACCAGTTTTTCAAATTCCATTGTAGTTTTAGCCTACAGTTAATATTATTATTAGCAAAAAAATGACTCTATTTTAGTAAAATGTTTTCTGAGTGATAAAAATGACTTTTTAATGATTTTTTTTTCAATGCGTTGAAAATATTACTGTTCTTCTTTCATGTTGTTTTCACAGAATTGCTGTATCATTATTATTTTCTGAACAATAACATTGCGAAAAAAAAGCTCTTTGGGATAAACAAATTGAATAAAATTTAAACTAATTGACGCATTGTCTTAATTTTTTTTTTGCATTGTATGGACTGTTTGACTCAACTTTTCTTGCAATATGAAAGTCCTAAATTCATTTTCGCAAAAGTTAAAGCAAATTTTTTATTTTCGAAATGTTAGTTTTATTTTACAATGTCCGAAGCAACAAATAATCGGACCAAAATTCAAAAAACGCTATTTTAAACCTTGGCTTACCTACCAAAAGAAAAATATTATAAATACGACATTTAGTTACTCTATTTTTACCTGTAGCGATTTAAACGAAAAAACTCTCATTTTTGACTCTTATTTGTTAATAACTAAATTTCTCGTCCAAACTGTGACGGGCATTTTTGTATTTGTAATGTATTAGGTATATAGTACCCAAAAAACCCATTTGCAACCTGACTGCTCAAGTGTCCCGAACATGGTATATTTTTGCCTTATTTCCCTGGTGTACTAAAGCAACTAGTATTTCTCTATTTTCGGTATTTTACGATAATATTTATTTAATACAAAAAAAAAAACGTTTACCTGACGTGATATCTTCTTCATTAGAGTCGTTTTTAGAATCCTTGAAACTGGAAGTGCGCAAAATCAGACCTGCCTTTGGGTAGGACGTTTGCCGTTCATTTTTTAAAGATTCCACTACAATAAAAAATAAGTGTTACACATAACAGAAAATAGAGTATGTTAATAAATATATAAAATAATTTTTCTCTACAACTCGTAGAAGTTTATTACCTGCCGAATCAATGAATTTCTGAGAAATAGCCTTCACTGAGTTCTGTCGTTTGAAATTTGACGTTCTGTTGCCTTCTGCTACAGAATCTTCTATTTGTTTGGTCTAAAAGCAAAAAAATAATTAATATTAAATAAAAGACTCCATAATTTTCGGAAAAGCACGTGTACCACCCAGGCAACCAAGTGACGTCATATAACGTCGAGGAAACGTCAGCTTTGGTTGAATATACACACGTATTTGAACATAACATTACGTCATATAGACGTATATTGTAGGTGATTTTAAATACGTAAGATTAATGACGTTAAAATACGTTTAAACAACGTTTTCATTTCAGACAGCCAAGTGTGACTTCAAACAATTTCGTTTATAACGTTGTTCATAAGAAATTTCTCATTGTTGTTCATAAGAAATTTATTGTTTACATGGTTTGTATCTTGTGTGATAAAATAAGACTTTTCATTTATATATTTAGTTGAAGAAACGTGTTAATTGAGAGATTTTTAGTCGTTTTTGCTCAGTGAGTTAGTTTAATGTAGTAATTCTTCTTGTCAACTATTTGAGGTTATGTTTATTTGTTTTTGATGTTTATTTTCTGTTAATGAACTAATTATATGTTACCTACCGAGTTTAATTAAATTAATTTTTAGCCTACATTTTTATGTTACCTATTTTCTATACTATTTTGAAACATCTGAAAGAGGTCACTTTTTTAAAGTACTAAAGACTTGATTTTACCGACGGCGACATGTAGAAGTCGTCATCTTTTTGACGTTTGAAAATCGTCACAATCTCGACGTGAAAAAAATGTAAGTACAATGACGTTTTAAAATCGTCACAATTATGACGTCAAATCGATGAGACAAATACACGTGATTTTCAACGTCAGTACTACGTCATAGAAACACGTCAATTGGTCATTTTTATGACGTGTTATCTACGTTATAAAAACGTCATTTGGTTGCCTGGGCAACGACCATATAAAAAGAGTTTTCGGACAACGAAGAGAATTTAACCTAGAAAACAATATTGCATTTATAGACTTTGAAAAAGCCTTCGAGTGGGTCGAAATAAAGTGATAAACTTACCGGACGTTTATTTTTTGTTAGGGTCTCTAACGAAGGTGAATCTTCGTATCCGAATTTCTGAGTAGTTGTTACGCTTGTTACTAGCTTGTTATTTTGAATTTGTTCCTCGGTACTCAAATCTCTCGGGTCGGTCGAATAATTCGTTACGCTTATTTGTCCCACGGGTTCCTGGCCGTTTTCTGAGTAGTATTCACTTGTGATAAAGGTGCCTTGAACTGAAATAGAGATTAAAACTTTGTACCTGCCTTGCCATTTGACAAGTTTTTGTTTTATATTGGGATGGGCATATGTCCCGTGGCCTCCAAGTTCGCCAGACCTTACTGCTATGGATTTCTCAATCAGGGACATGCTTCAGGACAGAGTTTCTGCGCAAAGATCAACAACGTCGAAGATCTCAAACATTGGATAACAATTGAGTTACTTAGATATCATCAATGAAGGTCTCATGATGCTTGCTCGCAGTATTACTTCAAAAAACGTTATTTGAAGTAAATTGATATAAACGGTGAACATTCTGAACACCTATTGTAAATACATAATGACTTTTTGCAAATTTCTTAGCTGACTCATGCCCATCCTTGTATACAATTCGAAAAAATTTCTGTAATATACCCTATAAAAGTGCTATCTTACCTTTAGTTGTGCCGTTGTTGGTTTGTCTCAATGCCTTCAGTCCAAATAAGGGAGTACCATTTTCATCAGTAGGTCCAACACCGTAACTAGACGTAATCAAATCAGTAGGTTCATACTCACTGGACTTCTTTTGGACAATCTTTTCTTCTTTAACAGTCTTTTTACTACTACTCGTAGTTCGTACTTGTTCGTTTGAACCCGTAACTTTCTTCAGATTCCTGTTGGTGACCCACTCAGGCTTCTTTTCCTCCACTTTTTTTTGCTGCACTTCTGTTTTCTTCAGAATGGAGTGTCCACTTTTAGGACCCTTCTTATCTGGACTAGAATGCCTTGGTTCCTTCTTTTGAGGTACATTTCTTTCTGGGCTTGTAGTTTTGGTATGTAGAGTACTTTTTTCCGTTGATGTTTTTCGTACTTGTTCAGTTCTCGAGGTAGTTTCAACTAAGGAAACTCTTTCTGGACTAAATCTTCGTAGCTCCTCTGTTTTTCTAGTAATTTGTTTAGTTGTGGGTACATCACTGCTACTTGTAAGCCTGTAGCTGCTTTGAACAGTAGTTTGAGTACGAGTTGGACTAGCTTGCCTTTGAGGAGACTGTCTTTCTGGACTAGATCTTTCTCCAGGTTTTCTGACTATTTCCCTTGGAGTTGATGTTCGGATTGTTGTATTAGTTGTTGTTGTAGTTTTTATAAGATTATTTTCGTTCGATGGTTTTGTTGGACTGGATGTTCGTTGAGGACTTTGTCTCTTTTCATTTGGTCTGTAAAATTGATTCTTTGGTTGCCTAGTTGGACTTGGTGTCCTTTGAGGACTGCGAGTTCTAGTCTCTACAGTCCGATCTGTGGAGGATTTACGTGTTTGTTTATAACTTGAATGATACTCAACATTTTGGGTAATTGTTTCTGAACGGTCTTTCCTAATCTTTGATTGTTTTCTTTCTTGTATATAAATCGTTAGCCTATTTTCTGTTATTAGTTTCTTTACCAATTTAATTTGGGTTCTTATTACTCTGCGTATTTCGTAACTGGTTACTCTTTGGAGCTAAAAAAAAAACAAAATTTTATTATAGATGTATTTACTTTCTCCAATTACACTATCCACTTAAAGTCCAGAGAACAAAAACTCTTAATCAACACTCAGCTAAAGAAGTTACCGATCGATTCTCTATCTATCGATTCTCTCTTTATCTTTCTCCCTCTTTTCCCTTTTCAAATAAAGGAATTGTTCCTATTCTCCCTATATCAAAGTTCACATTAGTCAATTACAATATACAGGGTGTTTCATTAATAATTGTCCATATAGTAACTGGAGAAACCTTAGCATAAAATACGAAGATTTAACCTAAAACACTTAAATAAAATGTGGTTCCTTACTGAGTTACAGGGTGTTTTATCTAAAAATTTAAAAACTATTTTTGCTCAGCATTTTAAAACTATTCGACGTATCCTTTTTATACTTGGCATGAAGTATAGGTACTATACAAACTACTAAATTATGTTAAACAAACGTTTCTGGCTATTACCAGAGGCGTCGACGGGGGAAAGTGAATGGTTGACCCTTTCCAAATTCTACGCCACTGGCGGAATTGCTATTTTAGTCCAATATTTGGATTCTCCAATGCTTTCTATGAAAATAATGTACTCTCCATTCGTAATGATAAAGTCATTAGTTTTCGAGATATTTGAAGTTGAAAATGCAACGGCACAGCTATTTTGGTTAATCTATTGTGCCCCTTCATTTTTAACTTCAAATATCTCGAACAATTATGATTTTATCGTTACGAATGAAGAGTATATTATTTACATAGAAAGTATTGGAGAATCTAAAAGTTATGTTAAAATAGCAATTACATCAGTGGTGTCGAATTTGGAAAGGGTCAACCAATCACTTTTCCCTATACGCCTCTGTTAGTAGCCAGATACGTTTATTTAACATCCAACAGTAGGTTGTACAGTATCTACACTTTTTGTCAAGTATAATAAGGATATTTAAAATACTTTTAAAGTACTGGGTACAAAATTTTGTTTAAATTCTAAATCAAACATACTTATTACATAAATATTAACTTTTGTATTCAGTAGGTACTTTAAAAGTATTCGACATATCCTTATCATACTTGGCAGAAGGTGTAGGTACTGTACACCATACTAAAATATGTTAAATAAACCTTTCTGGCTACTATCAGAGGCTTACAGCAGGGGAAAGTGAATGCTTGACCCTTCTCTCATTCTACGCCACTGGCGCAATTACTATTTTAGTGCGATTTTTCCATTCTCCAACACTTTTTATGTAAATAATATACTCTTCATTCGTACCGACAAAATCATTAGTTTTCGAGATATTTGAAGTTAAAAATGAAGGGGCACAATAAATTAACCAAAATAGCTGTGCCGTTGCATTTTCACTTCAAATATCTCGAGAACTAATGACTTTATTGTTACGAATGAAGAGTATATTATCTTCATAGAAAGTATTGGAGAATCCAAATATTGGATTAAAATAGCAATTCCGCCAGTGGCGTAGAATTTGGAAAGGGTCAACCATTCACTTTCCCCAAGAGCCGTGCGGTATATCCCTTCAATATGACGCAAGTCTTCGAAATGCCGCCCCTTAAATATATTATTGAAACTTAACTTTTATTTTTATTAAATGAAACAGCACAAAATTAAGAAAACATTTGATTTTGAAAACAACACATAAGTACTTTAATTTAAATAAAATATATATTAACATTACATTAAGCAACATTTGCAAAAATTATAATTTTACACTTCTGACTTTAAATTTGGCAAACTCGTCAATCAGATTGGCGTAGTCTAGTAGGGATAGATAGGTGTAGCAGCTAGTGAGAACTCTATTAAAATAAGTGCTAAATTACTTAGTTTGATTTGTCTTATGGAGCTTCGTAAATAGTTTTTAATAATTTTTAATTTTGAAAAACTTTCCCCAGGAAACTTATCGAGACAAGGAGTGTTAATAAAATTCTTAGTGATACAACTACATTTGGGTATAATATAAAGAAATTCGTTCATTTTGGCACAAATAGTTCAAAAGCTCTAAAGGTGTCATGGAGTATGGAGTATGGTATCATTTGGGATATATCACGCAATTCTTCTAGAAGATCATTTGCTTCTATATATCAGATTCTCTTTCTGTTTCTATTGAAAGTATTGAATGAAGATTCATACAATACTTTTCTAGTGTTTTATCATCTATTTCTCTCAATTTAAAAGTATCATACCTATACAAATTTAAAATTTTTATTATGAGTTTCTAGAAGCGAAAATCGATCAATCAAATAATTAAGAGCATAGGATTAAAGTTTGCTTACAATTTTTTTTGAATGCCTTAATTTTTTTTTCAAATCCTGAAAAAAATAATAAATGTTTTTGAAAAATTTAAACGCAGATTAAAAGATTACATTAATACCAAGGGTGGAAAGTCCCTTAGAATAAATAAAAGGTTTCTTTAAATAAGATATTTGAAATTAAATATTACACTAAATTTTCTCTTTTTTTTACCACCTCTGTAACTTATTCAAATAAACATTATAGAGGTTTTTAGAGACTTTTGGCCTTCAGTAATAATGAAATCTTTTATTCTGCGTTTAAATTTTTCAAAAATATTAATTAGTTTTCTCAGGATTCGAAAAAAAGTAATGCATTTAAAAAGCATTGCAAGCACATTTTGCGCCTACCCACTTAAAGACAATGTCGAAAATATAGATGAACAAATTTATTTTAAATTTAGCTTTATCTGTTAAGAGCTCGTCCACAGATTTTTCGTAATCAAATAAAAGCTTAAAGCCTAGATTAAAGCTAAAATAAGCTCTCCTGGATCGAATTTAATTTTCAGCTGGAAATTCGGAACTTATATCAAAATTTTCTGCAATTTCATTAAATTTTCATTTGTTCATTAGCCATATTGTCTGCAACTTTTCATCTTTTCTATAGTTTCTGACAACATTTTTACACAATCTGACAATTTTTTTTTTATTTTACTGATTATGCCGCCCCCTAGGGATGCCGCCTGATGCGACTGCCTCGCCGCATCATAGCACGACACGGCCCTGCTTTCCCCCGTCGTACTCCTCTGGTAATAGCCAGAAACGTATGTTTAACATAATTTAGTAGTTTGTAGAGTACCTATACTTCCTGTCAAGTATGAAAAGGATACGTCGAATAGTTTTAAAATGCTGAGCAAAAATAGTTTAAATTTTTAGAGAAAACACCCTGTAACTCAGTAAGGAACCACATTTTATTTAAGTGTTTTAGGTTAAATCTTCGTATTTTGTGCTAAGGTTTCTCCAGTTACTATATGGACAATTATTAATGAAATACCCTGTATATTTAATGTCAACTTCATCAACGTATAGAAACATACAAAACTCACTCAGAACTCCCAGCTAAGGAAGTAACTACCATTTCTCTCCCTTTCTCTCTTTCTGCCTCTCTCCCGCTTTCTCTCTCTTTCTCTCATGTTAAATATCACAATTATTTCTATTCACTCTCTAAGACACTCAGTGAACTCTCTCATCAAGTTAAATAAATCGTTTCTTTCTGTCTTTCTCTCTCTCTCTCTCTCTACCTATCTATCTCTCTATCTATATATTTATCTATCTATCTATCTATTTATCTAATCTCAAATATAGTAGTTGTTTTTTATTCTCTCTATGTCAATGCTCACCTTCAACTGAGAAAATATGTAGATCTATCTACAACTTTTAAGTATAATCATTTCTTTTCAAGTCATTATTTACTAGGATAATATAATGTTTGATACTTACCAGTTCCTCCAAGACTTCTATTTCAAAAATATCTTCGATTTCTTCTTCAGTTATATTTTCGACATTACTGGTTTTTCTTTCTGTAGTCACTTTAGTATTAGTAGTTTTTGTAACGGGCTTGTCAGGATGCACTTTCTTCAGTGTAACACCAAATTTATTATTGGGACTCTCAGGTTTTGAGGTTGTGATAGGTTTGTCTTTGTAGTGGACGTTTCTGTCTAATGGGAGCATGTAATGAGGAACATCACTGGCTTCAGAACGAACGTCAGGTGAAGTATGCCTTGGACTATCCCCTCCAGGTGATTTAGATCTCGGTCTGCTAGGTCTAGCGTCTCTATCTAGAGGTAACATATAGTGAGGAGTATCACCAGATTCAGGTGACTTGTGTCTAGGAGTATCACGGTCTGGTGATTTAGGTCTAGGTGTACTATGCATATGCCTTTTATCTAACGGTAACATGTAATGGGGTACTTCTCCAGTTTCATGTCTGATATTTGGAGAGCAAGATCTTAGGCTTTCTCTATCAGGAGAATTCGACCTGGGTGTGTGAGTTTTAGGTCTGTGCAAAGGTGACATATAATGTGGAGTACTATTTGTGACAT
Organism: Diabrotica virgifera virgifera; assembly: GCF_917563875.1. Classification (NCBI taxonomy): domain Eukaryota; kingdom Metazoa; phylum Arthropoda; class Insecta; order Coleoptera; family Chrysomelidae; genus Diabrotica; species Diabrotica virgifera. The sequence continues at coordinate 9,481,998 of NC_065449.1, read as the reverse complement.
ATTGTTTATGCCTGGGAATATTAACGTCTCTATCTAGCTCACTGGGCGTCTGGCTTCTATCTAAAGGTAACATATAGTGAGGGACTTCTCCAGTTTCATGTCGAACATGAGGAGAAGAAGATCTCAAGCTTTCTCTGTCAGGAGATTTGGATCTAGGTATATGAGCCTTAGGATTCTCTAATGGAAACATATAGTGAGGAGTAACACCAGGTTCTGTCCTTGTAAGATGTTGTCTATACCTTGGAAGTTCTCTGTCTGGTTCAGTGGGTATATGAGAATTGGGATTTTCTAATGGTAACATATAGTGAGGAGTAACACCAGGTTCAGTCCTTGTAAGATGTTGTTTATGCCTTGGAACTTCTCTGTCTGGTTCAGGAGTTCTATCTAAAGGTAACATGTAATGAGGAACTTCTCCAGTTTCATGTCTCACATTCGGAGAACAGGACCTTAAGCTTTCTCTGTCAGGAGATTTGGATCTAGGTGTATGAGCCTTAGGATTCTCTAGTGGTAACATATAGTGAGGAGTGACGCCAGGTTCTGTCCTAGTAAGATGTTGTTTATGCCTTGGAATTTCTCTGTCTGGTTCAGTGGGTATATGAGCCTTAGGATTTTCTAATGGTAACATATAGTGAGGAGTAACACCAGGTTCGGTTCTTGTAAGATGTTGGTTATGCCTTGGAACTTCTCTGTCTGGTTCAGGGGTTCTATCTAAAGGTAACATGTAATGAGGAACTTCTCCAGTTTCATGTCTTACATTCGGAGAACAGGATCTTAAGCTTTCTCTATCAGGAGATTTAGATCTTGGGACATGAGTGTTAGGTTTGTGCAAAGGTGACATATAGTGTGGAGTAACACCTGGTTCAGTCCGTGTAAGATGTTGTTTATGCCTTGGAACTTCTCTGTCTGGTTCAGGGGTTCTATCTAAAGGTAGCATATAATGAGGAACCTCTCCAGTTTCATGTCTGACATTCGGAGAACAGGATCTTAAGCTATCTCTATCAGGAGATTTAGATCTAGGTGTATGAGTCTTGGGTCTGTCCAATGGCAACATATAATGGGGAATACCACCAGACTCACTTCCATCAGGCGATCTTGGTCTTGAAGTCCTTCTTTCAGGAGATTCCGATTTGGGTTTGGAAGGTCTATCTAAAGGTAACATATAATGAGGTACATCTCCTATTGGTTTGTCAGGTGAGTTAGATCTAGATTTTGTAGTTCTAGTCTGTTTTAAGTCATCCTCACTCGAATAACTAAGTTTCCTAACGACAGTTTCTTTCTTAGTACAAATAGGAGATTTGTTATTTGCTTTTTCTGCTTCCTTGTTGATGTTTTCAAAGAGAGCTCTAGCCTTCTTAATACTTTCTGTACTCCTAAGACGACCGGTAGTACTTAGAATATTTTTCTTGTCCTCCGCTGGTTTACTTTTGCTACTCTTTGGAGTAGTACTGACCTCTTTGGTCGTAGATTTTACGTCTTGGGTTTTTATGGATTTAATTGACGTGTATTCATTCGGTGGACGCCTATTTGGTGTTCCAGGATGACTGGGAGTAATTCTTGTGGGCGATAATCGATCTGGAGACGATCTTTCACTTGGTTTGTTTCTTGTATCTTCAGGAGATACGTTTCTATCTGAAGGACGTTTGGTATGTGTTGGTGATACTCTTTCAGGGGATTTTCTGCGAATATCTTCTGTATTTTTAACACTGGTTTGAATTTCAAGATTTTCTAAAGATACTCGTTTAGTTATAGTACTATAATTAGGATACTTTTGATCAACAAGCTCTGGTTGTGTTTTCTGGCTCTCTCTAACTGGAGATTTGCTAGGTTTCTTGTCCACAGGTTTATTGTCGCCTGGTTTTTCAGCTCTAGTCACAGATTTCGGTTCTTTTTTAATATCAGTGGGCGCAGATTTTCTATAGGTATCGACAGTGTTTAAATTTTCTAAAGATACTTTTCGAGTCTCATTAGTTAGGTTTTCTTTCTGAATTGTCTTTTGTTCGGTGGTAATAAAGTTATTAGAAGAAATTTTATCGTTATTAAACTTACACCTAGGACTTTTTGGTCTCTCTGGCAAATCCCGAACATTCATAAATTGATCAGCAGTGTTTATGAACTTGTTAACCTTTTCTGACACGCTCAAAAGACACTCATCTGATTCCAGATCTTGTGTAACTTCCAATTTGGGTCGTTCTACTTTAGGAGCTGGACCAGATGGGCCTTTACCAGTTTTGGTGAGTTTATCAGCAGTGTCTAGGAACAAATTGATCTTTCTATTAACGCTCAAGAGACTCTCGTCTGTTGTTTCTACTTTATCGATATCAGTAACTACTTTAGTGTCTGAGATTTCTGTTATTCTGCTAAAGTTGGTAACATCTTCTGATTCCAATAAAGGTATGTCCGAAAGTCTCTTCGGTGGTTTCCTTACGTTAACATCATCGGGTTCTTCAATTTCGTCAGGATATCTTGGTGATCCATAGCCTCCGTACTCTGTAGGCACTGGACATATTTTATCTGGTGTTGGTTCTCTCGAAGACTTTGAACGTTGTAGATCTACCACTATTTGCCTCGGTTGTGTATTGTTGTTTATGATAACGGTTTTCGTTGTTATACATTTTTCTGGTTGTCTTTTGGTACCATTTCTTTTCGTTACATCGACAGTTTCTATTGTTTCTTCTTCGTCAGTATCAGTTGAAACATACTCATTCACACGTTTTTGTTTCAAATCAACAACCCTGTTCTTTTGTGACTTTGTAACCGTTGTAGTTGTTGTTTTTGATACTTTTGGTTTCGTAGTTACTGGTTGAGTATTGGTCTTTAGTGTTATTGTAGTCGTAACTAGATGCTTTTTGGTTGAATGATCGGGATGCGATGGTTTAGCAGAAGGCTTTACAGGACCTTTGCTTGGTAATGGTTTTCTTAACTTTGTTGGCTCGGATGGTTCATTTTCTTTTAGGTTAATGGTTTTTGTAGTCTTCTTTGTTGTTATTGTTTCTACAACAGACTGTTTTGGTACCCTCACTGTATTTACGACAACAGTGGAAGATTTTATTGTGTCCTGAGGTGTTTTGGGTTTTTCTGGCTTATGGAACCCATTAACTTGAACCTTTGTAGTAGGTTTAGTAGGTATAGAATTTATTTTATTTGACGGTTTAAATACTGTTGTTGGTTCTATGGTCTTCGATTTAGTAGGAGTTGATTTTGGTTTAAGATTAGGAGAGTATTGATCTTGATATTCAGTTATACCATTGACCGGTTTTCTTGTACTGGGTTTATCTAATTTCCTCTCAGGTTGTTTTTGAGGTTTCTTAGCTGTGGTACTAATTTGCGTTTTATGCAAAGGAGTTTCCTTTTCTGGTTTAACAGGTCTTCTCTGTAAATTTACATTTTCATTGATTTCTTTTTGTTCTTTTTCGATAAAGTTTTTAGTGGTTTTCGATGCGTACCTAATATCATGAGGACAACTTGTGTCTATATCTTTTTTGATCATCAATGGTTCCTCAACAGGTACCATATTCGCATAATCGATAGGTTCAAAGAATTTTTCTGTAGCAGTAGGTTCTTTGTTGGTAGGTTTTTTAACTTTTGATGATTTTTCCTTTGTAGGGGTAATATTTTCTTTAGAGATGTTTTTAGTGATGGGTTTTCTAGTTTGTGAAGTATACTGAGGGATTTCCTGCTTGGGTTTCTGTTTTGGAATATTTACAATTTCAAATTCATCTGTAACTATAACTTCTTGGGTAAAATCAACATCGTCATCTGAATATTCTGTTGTTTTATCAACAGCATGTTGTTTAGGTAATTTTTTAGGTTTTTCGTCCTTAGGAATCGGTTTACCGATGGTAACTTTTGGAACATCAGAATCATCCACTACTATTAATTCATCAATGATGGTTTCTTCTTCGTCAGTAACCTTGTCTTTGCTAGTTTTGATAATTTTTTCTTTCTCTGTTGTCTTTACTGTTTCCTTATTTGGTTTTAAAGGTTTTTCCTGTGTATCTGGACCCTGTTTGGTTGGTTTTTTGTTTCCAGGAGAAGGCTTCGTGAATTTCCTTGTTATTTCTTCTACGGAGATATCTTCAGTTATTGAAGTGCTAGTTTTAGTAGTGGTTTTTGGTTCTTTGCGAATTTGAGATGGAAACTCGGTTATTGGTGTCTTTTTTGTTGGTTCTTTCTTTTCACCAGGTTTTGTTGTTTCCTTATTGATGATTTCAGTAGTTGTAATCTTTGTAGTAGTGTCTTTGGGTTTCAATTTGGATTGTGCTGGATATTCAGTAAGTTCTTTCTTTGTTGGCTTGTCGTCTGTAGTTGTAGGCTTTGATGGTTTGCGTTCTAACGTATTAGTATCAACAATTTCTTCCACATTAAGTACATTTTCAGTATATGTGGTTGATGTAATTGGTTTTCCCGATGGTGTACTTTGAGGGCGGGTCTCTTTGACTTTTGGTGTCTTTTTGGTAGGTACTGGTCGTTCTGATTCATCGATTAAAACTTCAGTACTCGAGTTTATGTCTGTGCTTAATTTTTCCTGCATTATGAATTCTGTTGTGCTAGTTTTGTGTCTATCAGTTGTGGTCTTTGGTCTTTCTTTCGTATATGGACCTTTACTGGATGGTTTATTGTCATCATAGATAGTTGTTTCTTCAGTAACAACTTCATTGTCTTCTTCTGTTGTATCAACTGTTTTAGACGGAATTAAATTCGTAGGCGTATGTTTCTGTGGCTTCTTTTGGGATGGGAATTCAGTAATGCCAGGTCCTCTCTTTTTAGGACTATCATCAACAGTTTCGTTTATAGGTTTCCTGGTAACGATTTCTACCTCTTGTTGTTCTGTGATGTCTTCTGTCACATTTTTAATGTCTTTTCTAGAAATGTTTTCTTTCGAGGTTTTGGAAAAAATAGTTTGGTCTGTTTGATCAACAGTTGTCTGTGGATGTGTCTTTTGATTTGGTTTTGTTATTGGTTGATGTGGCGTTTTATATTCTTCATCAGTTATTATAATTTCTTCCTTATTATAAACGTCAACTTGTTCTGTAGTTTTTTGGACATTCGTAGTATGTTCGTTGTCAGGGTATTTATTTGGACCCTTTTTATCAGGCCTTTTTTGGACTGATTCGGGTTTCTCTCCTTTAGTTGGACTTTGTGGTCTCTTTTTAGGTTTATAGAGGTCACTGGTGATAATAGTAGTTTCTTCTGTTTCGGTGGTTGACACAATGTCTTGGGTTTCAGTATCTCTGGTACGTGGTTTTTCCTTTACAGGACTTTTAGGTTTTTCTTTAGTAGGTCTAATGGTTTCAGTGCTTTCAGTTATGTCCTTTGTTTTGGTTGATGAAATGTCGGTATGTTTCTCTTGTGTACGAGTGATTTCAGTTGTGTCAACTGTTTTGGTCGTTGTATCAATATCAGTTGTTTCATAATCTCTTGAACGTGGTCTTTCTTTCATCGGACTTCTAGGATTACCTCCAGTAGGTCTAGTGATTTCAGTTGTGTCCACGGTGTTAGTCGTTGTAGTAATATCTGTGGTGTCATAATCTCTGGAAACAGGTCTTTCCTTTAATGGACTTCTAGGTTTACCTTCAGTAGGTCTAGTGATTTCAGTTGTATCCACTATTGTGGTTGTTGAAACTATGTCAGTGGTTTCAAAAGCTTTTGAACTTGGTCTTTCTTTTACCGGACTCTTTGTTGGTCCAGGTTTTCCTTCAGCAGGTCTAGGTATTTTATTCGTGTCCACGATTTTGTTTGTTGTGACAATATTAGTTGTTTCAAAATCCCTTGAACGTGGTCGTTCTTTCGTTGGACTTCTAGGTTTATCGTCATATTCTCTGGATAGTGGTCTTTCTTTTACTGGACTCTTTGTTGGTCCAGGTTTTCCTTCAGCAGGTCTAGGTATTTTATTCGTGTCCACGATTTTGTTTGTTGTGACAATATTAGTTGTTTCAAAATCCCTTGAACGTGGTCTTTCTTTCGTTGGACTTCTAGGTTTATCGTCATATTCTCTGGATAGTGGTCTTTCTTTTACTGGACTCTTTGATGGACTTCGAGGTTTTCCTTCAATACTTGTAGTAGTTGTCTCTGTTGTTGTTCTAGTTGAAATATCGGTTGTTTCATAATCTCTTGACTGTGGCCTCTCCTTCACGGGGCTTTTAGTTGGACTTCTAGGTTTGTCCTTAGTAGGACTAGTGCTTCCATTTGTGTCCACACTATTTGTCGAAGTATTTCTTCTAAAAGAACTTCTTTTACTTGATGATCTCTCCAAACTACTCCTTCTTTTGTCAGTTACTTCTGTTATCCCCAGTATTTGCCGACACCGTTCTTCATATGTATCGGTTCTCTTTAAAGGACGATCCTCTGGACGGTTCCTTGTTGGAGATTTTGGCAGATTGTCTTTTGGAGCCTTGTAACTGTCGGTTGGATATTTAGTTGGAGAATGATCTTTAGTAGGCGATTTGAAGCTGCTAGTTCTTCTAAGATCTTTTGTAGGTGATTTCTTAGGGGATCCTAAGTCTGATAATGGAGAAGACGGTGAACGGTCAGTAATTTTTTTAGGTTTCTTCGAAAGCTCTAAAGTGTTAGGTCTGGAACCAGTTTTCTGCTTCTCTGTGGTTATAGTTACGTCTTCGTCCAAGTCAGTTACAATTTCATATGTTTCTTTTCTGCATTCAGAAGGTTTTCTAGGAGAGGGCGACCTTGATCTTGGTAGGGAATGTTGACTTGTCCTCTTAATGTCTTTCTTTTTAGATGTAGTATTAGTAACATCATGTCTTGATGTTTTAGAAATTGTAATCGTTTCTTGACTTTCTGTCTTTCTGAATGTATCGGTACTACCATATCTTTTTGGAGAAGGCGACTTTGTTTTCGGCCCTTCATCAGTACTTCTCCTTTTATTATAAATATAAGTGTCGGTACTAGAAAATCTATCGTTGCTTTTTGTAGGACTTCCACCTCGATTTTTATGAGTACGCTCTGGAGATATTCTTGAGGGGTGTCTCATTTTTTCAGGTATTGAAGAATTACTAGTTCTATGACTGCCTCTGCTAGGTACTCGGTCTGGTGAGACAGACCTTAAAGACCTTGCGAATGCATCATGAGTAGGACTAACTTCTACGCTTATTTTCCTGTTGGTGTAGTCAGTTCTATAAGTCGTTTCGTACTGTCCATCCGTTGGTTTACTAGGTTGGTAGTCAGGTTTTGTTGGTTTGGTAGGACTTCTTTCTCTATGTCCATCCGTTGGCTTACTAGGTTGATAGTCAGTTGTTGTTGGTTTGGTGGGACTTCTTTCTCTAGGTTCATCTGTTGGCTTACTAGGTTGATAGTAAGTTTTTGTTGGCTTGGTGGGACTTATATCTCTCGGGGCACTTGGTTTATTTTTAGGCGTTTCTTCTGGGTACTTGTCCCGTGTTAAAACTTCTTGTCTACGTTCTGTGTTTATAAAATTGTCAGTTGTTATTTCTTCTCTTCTATTATGTTGATTTGTTACAATATTTTCGCACTCTCTGGGTTCCACCGGTTGTTTGGTGGGTACTCTATATACTTTATTAGTATCTTTGTCATCAGTGCTTACTCTGGTTATATTTATGTTTTCGTTAACATTAGTCACTTTGGTGTTATTTTCAACAAAATTTTTCCTATTGTCCTCTTGGGTACTGGTAACATTAGTTCTTATTATGTCTTTATTATCCGTTATTTTGTTGTTTACTGAGTGTATCTTTTCAGTTTTGTAATTTTGTTGATTATCTACACTTTCTTCGAACCTTTTAGTAGATTTATTTGTCACTGAGCTGTGCTCTTTAGAAATTTTCCCAGTTCCTATAACTTCTGTATGTGTAGTGGTACCGCTAACTGTATGGTACTTTGTCGTTGTCTCAATAGAACCATCTGGTAATGTTTTTGTTTCTTTAGTTATCTTAGTTACTCCTTGAAGGTTTTCTGGTACTTGAGGTCGATTTTGAGCAGAACCTTTTATATCAGTAACTTGATTTGTTACAGATGTTGTTGTATAAGTTTCAGGAAGAATTTTAGATTCTTTAATTGTCTTGGTAGTGATGTTATCATTGTTTTGCGTTGAAATGTTTAAAGTTGCTTGTTTTTCTCCTGTTATATGAGTTGTTGATGAAGTTTGGGCAGTTTTAATATGCCCTGTTTGTATGTTGTCACTGGTAGTGTTGTATCTGGTAGAAATAACAGTTGTACCATTTGGTAGTGTTTTAGTCTCCTTTGTGACTTTAGTAATACCTTGCAGATTACTAGGTATCGCTACTTCTTTGTTATCTACAGAAACAACATTTTCAGACGTTCTTTCGTTCACCTGGCGGCTGGAAGAAGATTCTTGCGAAGTCCGTACATGAGCAGATTGGTTAGTGGTGTGAGAAGAACCACTCGTGGTATCGTACCTGGTTGTGGTAACTTTAGAACCATCTGGTAACGTTTTAGTTTCACGTATCACTTTGGTAACCCCTTGAAGATTACTTGGTAACTCTATTTGTTCTGAAGGCACCGTGTGAGATTGTACCATACGGGAAGCAGTCGAGCTATGGCTGCTACTTTGGGTTCTCATGGTTTCCGAGTTTTCATCGGCGTGGTGATAGACGCTAGACGTATTTTCATTCTTGCCTTTGAAATCTATTTGGCCCCCATCTATCTTTTGGGTGCCTTGTACCGACGCTACTGTGGAGTGAATTCTAGTTTTGCCGTCTTTGCTAATTTCGTTGTTCGATGCAATCTGCCATTCGTTTGAACCTGTCAACAGAAAAAGTGAGATACATTTAAAATTTTAAAACAGAAAAATATACTCCCCAATATGAAGACAAGAGATAAGAGAGATAAACAAATATAGACATAAACAAGAAAGAAACGTTGAATGGACGAAGATAGAACATAAAAAGCCTAGATGAAGAAAGGACCTATAAATTCCCGCCCCTAAAAATATCGATCAATTATACTAGCATATAAAAAAAACTGTTTGCACGAAGCAGAATTTGAAGCAATGGGATAATACTACTTAAAAACCAAGGTAAACAAATGATACTGGTGAGATAGCGAAGTAGAAGAAGGAATAAAATATAAAAGACAATTATACCAACAATATTTAAATTCCAAATCATTACAAGACAAAATAATATTAAAGAAAGACAAGCAGACATACAAAGAAACATTTTTAAGAAGAATAACCAGTCCTGGGAAAGAAACTGTCAACGAATAAATAATTATCTAAGAGGAACCAGAAGCACAGAAAGCTGGAAATTGATAGAAAAATTGAGAAAAGAAAGAATGAAGACATAATACAGAGCATAAAACCTGAATAGTGGGAAAGGTATTCCAAATAACTTAGTAGAGAATAGATTTTGTGTGTCTTAGATTTTTTCCAAGATACATACAGTAGGAAAAATGAAAGAATACCCATGAACGAACATATAAAACATGCTGTATTTTCCTGTCACCGTGTCACAAAGAAAATTGTCCAGTGCAAGTACATGTAACAATAATTATTACATGTACTTGCGCTGGCCAATTTTTTGTGTGACACGGTGACAGGAAAATACAGCGTGTTTTATATGTTCGTTCATGGGTATTCTTTCATTTTTCCGACTGTATATTGTGATATTATTGCGACTTACCTGGTACTTTGTAATGTATATCTCTTGTAGGTGATCCTGATCCTGAATCTCGGACTTCTTTGCTCTTAAAGCTCTGAAAGCTTTGATCGACGAGTGAATCGGCGTGAGTAGAGCTTTGCGTCACTTTTCCTGTAGTTTTTGACGATCTGGATTCTGTGATCTCGCTGCCGTTATAAAACTCCCTCAATCGTTGTTCCCGTAGTTTATACATGTGCGATCTTATTTCCTTTTTCTTTCCGAAATCTTCAGTATCTTGCCACTAAAAAGTAAAATTAAGTGTTAAACTGACTACAATAGCTGAGAGATGTTTAGGAAAAAAACTACTGAATTTTGCTGTGAAAGAAGCTATTTGACGTAGAGGAGAAAAGAACAGAAATAGTAAGCTGGAGTGTTGACCCTGTTGTCTTTAAATATATTTAATGTATATTATTATTGTACTGTGTAGCGTGTGTTTTTGAAAAGTCAATATTAACTGTATTCAAATACCTATATATGAACCGACTTACAATGTTCTACGACGTCTTCAGATACCCACTCGTTATCCATCTCTATACGTCTTCATCCATCTCTATCTTTCCATACGACTTCATTTAAGTTGCTGTCTCCAATTTCCCTGACTACTCCTCTTCTTCAGCTTCTGCTTGGTCTTCCCCGTTTTTTGCGTGCTTGCGGTCCTCATTCCTTGAGCTCTTACCAGGAGCTAGTGACATTGTAAATATTGTTAGCTTGCTGTCTCCATTGGCTGTGATCCTGTCCAGATGGAGGCTTCAACTGTAGGAATTTTCCCACCACAGTCTTCATTTAGGCTACCCATCCTGTTAAAGATCTTTCTCTTGGTCTTTGGCCTTCCACCTTTTCTTTTATTACCAATACATAGTTCCATCGTCCTCATTCTTTTGGACATGCAGCCGAAGTAATTGAGGTATGCTCGGTTTAGTTTTTTTAATAGCCTGTCTTTTATATGATGCTCTTCAAGAATTGATAGGTTGATTCTGTGTTCTGTTCAAAACACGAGTCCAATTTTTTCTTAGATTTTTTTGAGTCCATGTTTTAGCTGCGTGCGTAGCAATGACAGAAATAAGGGCACTGACAAACCTGAGTTTTTCTTGTTATTGTTTGGTCTTTCCAAATTTTAATTAATTCAGCTGTTGGGGTTCGGGCTACTGCTATTCCTCCATTCCATTCGTCTAGTACTTTTCTCATTATATATTCAGACCATATGTTGTATAATAGTCTAAGAGCTAGTGAACCCTCCGACTAACGGTCGTCCTGTAAGGCTAGAAATTTTTCTAGTGATAATTCATAGCACACCAAGGCTAAAAACCATGACCTGGCAGGCATCAGCGGTGCACGTGTATCTACCAGGTGAATCGAAAAGTGCAAATTTAGGGGGTAAAATAAAATTTCTCTTGTAAGGTTTAAATTTAAGTATGTATTTGATTAAGTCATTTAGAAGAAATGTGTACAATGACAGGCGATTCTGAAGAGCATAAGACCTTGCCAGGCGGGGGGAACGATTAGGGGTTTTTCCTAAAATTATTATTTTTGCATCAACAAATTTTTTTAGGTTTTTTGAATCATTCCAAACAGAAAAGGTCTTTAGTGATTTTTCTCTTAAGTTAATAGTTTTTGTTATACAGGGTGTCCCGAAAAGATTGGTCATAAATTATACCACAGATTCTGGGGTCAAAAATAAGTTGATTGAACCTCACTTACCTATATACAATAGTGCACACAAAAAAAGTTACAGCCCTTTGAAGATACAAACTGAAAATCGATTTTTTTTCATATATCGAAAACTCATAGAGATTTTTTATTGAAAATGGACATGTGGCATCCTTATAGTAGCAACATCTTAAAAAAAATAAAGTGAAATTTGTGCACCCCATAAAAATTTTATGGGGGTTTTGTTCCCTTAAACCCCCCCAAACTTTTGTGTGCGTTCCAATTAAATTATTATTGTTGCACTATTAGATAAACACAATATTTTTAAAACTTTTCTGCCTCCTAGTACTTTTTCGATAAACCAGTGTTTATCGAGATATTTTGAATATTTGTCGAATCCACCACATATTTGTATATGGTTAAGTACGATTATAGAGAGCTGTTATAATCTGAAAATTTATTTACAATGTACATTTTTGGGTATATTTTGAAAAAGAAACCACATCTCGATAGAAGGTGACTTATCAAAAATAGACTAAGAGGCAAAAAAGTTTTAAAAATACTGTGTTTAACTAATGGTACCACAATAATAGTTTAATTGGAACGTACACAAACATTTGGGGGGTTTAAAGGAACAAAACCCCCATAAAATTTGTATGTAAATATATTAAAAAAGAAGCCGCATCTCGATAAAAACTCGCTTATAGAAAAAATACTAAGAGGCAAAAAAGTTTTAAAAACGTTGTGTTTAACTAATGGTACCACAATAATGAATTAATTGGACGTACACAAAAGTTTGGGGGGGCTTAAGGGAACAAAACCCCCATAACATTTTTATGGGGTGGACAAATTTCATTATAATTTTGTTTTAACATGTTCATGCCATAAGAATGCCCCATGTCCATTTTCAATATAAAATCTCTAATAGTTTTCGATATATTGAAAAAAATCGATTTTCATTTTGTAATTTCAAAGAGCTGTAACTTTTTTTATGAGCACATTTGGATTAAGGTAAGTTAGGTTCAATCGAACTATTTTTGTTCCCAGAATGTGTGGTATAATTTATGACCAATCTTTTCGGGACACCCTGTATAAGCGATTGAAAATTTTGAAAATTGCGAAATCGGCCATTTTTAACCCTAAATCGGACATTTATCTAAAAATTTCAAAGTTGCCAAGGTAGGTAGATATTCTTTAAACATTGTTTGATGAAATCATAAAGAGTTTTTTGCAATACAATATCGGAAACGCCTTTGTTTTTTAATTGCTAATCAAGCGGGCGCGACACTGTAGTATAAGTGAGGACGTTTGAGTTGGCATAAATTCATTATCTCGAGAATGGGCAAATTTCAAGAGAAATCCTTAGACAGGTCAATTTTTGTTTTTAAATTAGCACTTTTTGGCATATGTATAATACTAGTGACGTCATTCATCTGAGCGTGATGACGTAATCGATGATTTTTTTAAATGAGAGTAGGGGTTGTGTGATAGCTCATTTGAAAGGTTATTTAATTCTCTATTCACTAATATAAACATGAACATAATTATTTATACAGGGTGTACAAAAATTTTTTTTTATTAAATTAACTTTGATTAAATTTGACAAATAGAAGAAAAATTTTTTTTTCACCCTGTATAAATAATTATGTTAATGTATACATTACTGAATAGAGAATTAAATAACCTTTCAAATGAGCTATCACACAACCCCTACTCTTATTTAAAAAAAATCATCGATTACGTCATCACGCCCAGATGGATGACGTCACTAGTATTATATATATGCCAAAAAGTCCTAATTCAAAAATAAAAATCGACCTGTCTGAGTATTTCTCTTGAAATTTGCCCATTCTCGAGATAATGAATTTATGTAAACTCAAACGTCCTCACTTATACTACAGTGTCGCGACCGCTTGATTAGCAATTGAAAAAACAAAGGGGTTTTCGATATTTTATTGGAAAAAACTCTTCAAGATTTCATCAATCAATGTTTAAAGAATATCTACGTACCTTGGCAACATTGAAATTTTTAGATAAATGTCCGATTTAGGGTTAAAAATGGCCGATTTCGCAATTTTCAAAATTTTCAATCGCTCATATAACAAAAACTATTAACTTAAGAGAAAAATCACTAAAGACCTTTTCTGTTTGGAATGATTCAAAAAACCTAAAAAAAATTTGTTCGATGCAAAAAGAATAATTTTAGGAATCTAATCTAATCTTCCCCTCGCCTGGCAAGGTCTTATGCTCTTCAGAATCGCCTGTCATTGTACAGATTTTTTCTAAATGACTTACTCAAACACATACTTAAATTTAAACCTTACAGGAGAAAGTTTATTTTACCCCCTAAATTTGCACTTTTCGATTCACCTGGTAGATACACGTGCACCGCTGATGCCTGCCAGGTCATGGTTTTTAGCCTTGGTGTGCTATGAATTATCACTAGAAAAATTTCTAGCCTTACAGGACGACCGTTAGTCGGAGGGTTCACTAGCTCTTAGACTATAATATTGGTGATAGTATGTGTAGTTTCTTTTTTGTTTTAAACGCATTTGAATATATTCCGTGTGCTTAGCAAGAGCAGACATAGACAAATGAAGACAAATGAAAGATTTCTATAATCCTTATAATATGATAAATACGTTGGGGTAACGTATAGTTAGCTAGATGAGTATAATAGCCAAATGTTTGGACAAGATAACACGAAAAGTAAGAACAAAGAAGAACAAATTAGTCGTGCAGTTCTACAGCTCTTTAACTTAATATCAGCAAAATAAAAAAGGTTATTTTATGATAAACCTGCCAAAATATTTATATTTGTTTATTTATGTAACTGTAATCAATTTCAGAGTTTTATCCGTTTATCACGTGACCCCAAAAGAATTTGTGGTAATAAAAGTGTTTTGCACTTTTTTAAGTTTAAATATATAGTGATATCTACCAAGTCAATTAGTAATATTTACATTGTGTTAACTAGTACAATCATTTAACGAAAAATAACCCATTAATCAACACCAACAGTTACTGGAAAAGTTATAAAACGGTTCAAAAGTTCAAATTGTCGTACGTGTCACAGTTTATTTTAGAAATTCGACTGATAGTCCTGTCGCCAGGGGGGGTACAACGGCCTCCTTAATTCAGATGGACTTACCCAAGTTTTCTTTATGTACAGTAGAGCGTCGATTATCCGAACTAATTGGGGGACAGGGGTGTTCGGAAAATTGATTTTTTTGGGATAATCGAATTGTATTGATATAGCAATACTATTTATCCATAGGCGAATGAAAGCCTTATTTACATACATCTTTACATACTTACATACATACATGTATATCTTTAGTGACAAATAGGATAGAAATTAAACAAAAAAGTGCTGTATTTGCAACAAAATTAAGATTTTTTAATCATTAAAAAATCTTCAATTTTCTTCTACCGAAGTAATCCTACCCGTTTACGAGTGGCTGGGTTATGTGTTTTTTAACCGTGTATCTGGCAAAGTATTTCAGAATGGATTAAAAAATATGAAACTTGATTTTCGGTGTCAATTTAGTATCACAAACTACATGCAACAAAGTTAAAACTCCCTGGGATCTAAGAAGGAGAAATATGTTCTCCCCCGGTTTTTTTTTTCAGTAAACCTCTTATATACAGCATCATCTACATCGCGTGTTTAAGGCAAGTTTTATCGTATTACGATTTGTGGATCCGTCAGACGAATTAAGCCAGAACATAAAGTTACTAATGCCCGTCTTTTGTTTTTTATCCGTCTTGTGTAAAAATCGAGTTTTTACGCAAGTCGGGAGTTCGGATAAACGGTCGTTCGGTTGATCGACGTTCGGATAATCGACGCTCTACTGTATTTTGACCCGTAGAACACGAATTTTTTGGGTAACAGTTGATCCGGATGTCGATAATATTGGTATAAACAAAGAACTTGAGGAATTACATAACAGCGATTTTTCTCAAAACAAAACATTCTTTTTGTATTTTTTGGGTGATTCTCAGCAAAAAATGGTCCTACAAGTTTTTGCATAGGATGCATAGTTTTCGAAATAAACGCAGTTGAACTTTAAAAAAATCGAAAAAGTGCAATTTTTGAACCCGAATAACTTTTGACTTAAAAATAAAATAGCAATTTTGCTTACTGCATTTGAAAGTTCAAGTCAAATTCTATCGGTTTTAATTATTTGCATTGCTAAAAATTAAGTTTTTATTTGTTAAACAAAGTCATAAACACATAGTGTTTCCCATGCCCAATGCATGCGTTTTAATGTACGTAATCTCCGTAGAATATGTCTATATTATGCGCGCCTACTCGTTCGATTTCAAATGAGAAATGCATTGAAAACATCATTCAATCACTATGTGTTTATAGTTTTGTTTAACAATAAAAAAATGACAATGTTTAACAATGAAAGTAATCAAAACCGATAGAATTTAACTTGAACTTTCAAATGCGGTAAGCAAAATTGCTATTTTATTTTTCAATCAAAAGTTATTCGGGTTCAAAAATTGCACTTTTTCGATTTTTTTAAAGTTCAACTGCGTTTATCTCGAAAACTATGCATCCTATGCAAAAACTTGTAAAAACATTTTTTGCTTAGAATGACCCAAAAAATACAAAAAGATGTTTTGTTTTACAAAAAATCGCTGTTATGTGATTCCTCAAGTTCTTTGTTTATAACAATCTTATCGACATCCGGATCGACTGTTACCCAAAAAATTCGTGTTCTACGGGTCAAAATACATAAAAAACTTGGGTAAGTCCATCTGAATTAAGGAGGCCGTTGTACCCCCACTGGCGACAGGACTATGAGGGTTAATAATAATATTGTTTCTTTTTTAGTCATTATTTGTCTTAGCTTTATTTCTTTATTGCTTCGTAGGTCTTTTTAGTGTTCTATAAAACAATTTTACATTTTCGTGGGGGGCATTAGGTACTTTTAAAATGAAATAGAAATGGTCATAGTCTCATAGTCATGATGATCGCCATCGCCAACCTTCAAAAGAAGACGGGACCTAAAGAAGAAGAAAATGAAATTAGATCGAATCTTACCATTTTACGAAGAACATCCTCGTCTTGAATGTGAGAGAGGTTGTGGGTATCGGCCGACATGGCCTTATGCTTTCACCTGTAACAAAAAAAATATTTTTAATAGCTTTCATAAAATGATAATTCTTAATTCTTTATACAGTATGTCCCTGTAAGTTGTATCGATATGGAAAACTTTTTTATTATTAATTTTTCGAAAAAAAGTTATTCTTCATAAAAAGCTCTGCATGGTCCAAAACCTAAGATTCAACCATAAAATATCAAATTTTTTGAATATTATACGAGGTATGTAAAAAATTAAAATTAAATTAGAATTAAAAACTATATTCTAATATGCAATTACATCCTTCTAATTGAAAAAAAAAATGTTTTTTATAAATTATGGATAACTTACATTTTCAGTTATTTCAATTCTGATAACTCTTTTATTATTAATTTTACGAAAAAAAGTGATTCTTAATAAAAAGTTCTGGATGGTCTAAAACCTAAAATACAACCATTTTATATCAAATTTTATCAATTTTATACGAGGTATGTCAAAAAAGATAAATTTAGATCAAAGTAAAGGACCTTTAAGGCCCATTTATACATATCAGGGCCGTGTCCGTTCCGTGTTAAGACAGGGCTCGGTCCAAAAAAAAAATATGTACCCTTATGAGCATATTTATACATTGGCGTTTCCCGTATGGGGCCCGTCCGGGCCCGGTCTGAAATTAATCCCAGCCGATATTTTTGCTGTCGGCACTGGCGATGCACGAAAATGACACGGATCGCAGGGACTTGTATAAACACGATTTTATTGTTTTGTGAACGCGACTGCTGGAAAACAGACAAGCAATAGATATTGTGAGGTGAGATCTTCTACCCAAGCCGAAATATTTTCAACTATCTTTTACACAGAGATATGTAATAACATTTTCCTCTCTTATTCGGCCCGGTACGCACACTGCCACAACCCGGTTGTATATAAATATTGCATTAAAAATACCCGGACTCGGCACTGACCCGGAACGGACACGGCCCGGGTATGTATAAATGGGCCTTTATAGTTCAGAATATTTCAATTAGAAGGATGTAATTACATACTGAAACATAGTTTTTAGTTCTAAATAACTTTTCATAATAGGAAGTTTCGATATTGTGAAAAATAACGTATGTTACTATTGAGCTAAATTCATATTTTTTGACATACCTCGTATAAAATTGATAAAATTTGATATAAGATGGTTGTATTTTAGGTTTTAGACCATTCCAAACTTTTTATTAAGAATTACTTTTTTTCGTAAAATTAATAATAAAAGAGTTATCTAAATTGAAATAACTGAAAATAATGTTATGTTATCCATAATTTATCAAAAACATTTTTTTTTCAATTAGAAGGACGTAATTGTATATTAGAATATAGTTTTTAATTCCAAACAACTTTTCATAATAGCAATTTTCAATATTGTGAAAAATAAAGCTACTTTACTCTTGAGTGAAATTCAAACTTTTTGACATACCTCGTATAATATTCAAAAAATTTGATATTTGATGGTTAAATCTTAGGTTTTGGACCATGCAGAGCTTTTTATGAAGAATAACTTTTTTTCGTAAAATTAATAATAAAAAAGTTTTCCATATGGATACAACTTACAGGGACATACTGTATAAATATCTTACGGTTGTTACAATTAATTAAAAAAAAAAGATGATGCTAGTCAATTATGTTCTGTCAGTTTATGAATTATGAATTATTTTATATTATGGATTCATCATATTTTGGACCATTTTCTTTGTTATGTTGTTTGATTTTTTTTCATTTTTATATTTTTACAATTTTTCTTGCTATATATAGTTAATATTGCAATATTTCTTGCTAGTCATAACATATAACATCCTAATATTTCTTAGACAATGGTAATTAATTCCCCTCGTAGTCTGTCTTACGTGGAGTAAAGAACGATCCCCACTCGCTTCTGATCCCCTTCCCAGAGTTGCCAGATTGGGGTATTTCCCCCCATTTTTGGGGTAATTTGAAAGCGTCTGGGGGAATTTTTATAAGCAGAAATGGTTGGGGGATTTTTTGGGGGAAGAATTAATGGTTGGGGGATTTTTGGGGGAAGAATTATGGATAATTTTAACGCTCATGGTAAATTAAATTTGTGAATGTACATAGAAAGAACTGTATATTCTACTCTCATATAATCGAGGATGATAGAACATATGAATTATTTCAGCGTCCTCTGTTGATAAGTAGTATAATTTTGGTTTACTGTTCTCTACATTTGAGTACTAGCGTAAATTGTGGATTATTCTATTATTGAATCATCAGCTGATCTCATAGCAGTGACCATGGCAGTGACCAGTAAAAATGAAAACAATCCTAACTGCGCAAGTCAGTACAAATGGTTTCTGCTTGAAGGCATGTATCAAAAGGGCCGTTCAGTTACCGATTTCAAAGCGGTACATGGATCGCTTGGAACAACACAGTGTACGATACGAATCATCGTTCATGTTCGCTTGGAATGCATTTTTTATAATGCGCATGACGAGGGCAGTACGAAGGACGGTTTTCATGTCACTTGGAACGCGCCTACTATTAATTCATTAGCTTTGTTTGCGGAGACAGTCCATGACTGGTTTCTGCTGATTCGCATGTGCAGCTCCGTTTTTAAGGGCTTGAAAACGGAACTGCGCATGCGTATGAGTCAGAAACTAGTCAAGGACTGTCTCCGCGAACAAAGCTATTAAAATGCGGCAAAAATTTAAATTTGGGGGATTTGAGCTTCAATTTGGGGGAATTTTAGTTTAAAAGTGGGGGATTTAGAAAATCGCATCTGGCAACGCTGCCCCTTCCTCACGTAAGCTGAGGCTGGATGATGGGGTAACCAGATAGGTACCTGGGGTACGGATGTTGACATTATTATTTTTTAAAACCTTTTTATATACTTGGCTTGGTTGGTGTCACGGACTCCGCAAATTTTGTAATCCATTTTAAAAATAGTTCTAGGCTACCTAGACACCTGAAATTTTCAGGATAGCTTAGAACTAGCTAACAATGCAATATTTAACTGCTATTATACAGGGTGATTAATTATTAGTGGGGTGAAGCTCCGTAGATCCGTCATAGTAATGTATAGCGATAAAACTTAATAACAAAAATTGTAGTGAACTTTGAGATTCACATTACAAAATTAGTTAGAATGTTACAGGGTGTTCGATAACATAGTGGCAGACCAAACATGTTTTTTTTTTTAAATGGAACACCCTATATTTTATTATATATTCGATATCTTCGTAACTTTTCGATTATAAAAATATAAAGGTTTGGTATGTTATACGGGGTATTTACAAAGTTATAACCAATTTTATATGAAAATCGTAACAAGTTTAACTACCTGTATAAATAAAAGCAAGCACAAGGTCAATGGTTTATTGACGTCATATTTTTTTATTTATTGTCAAAATTTTCGTAAATGTTTGTTTTGCTAATTTTCTTTATATTGAATACAGGGTGAGTCAAAACGCAAGTACATTATTTTCTCAGTAATTTTAAATAGAACACCCTGTATTTTATATCATTATCGAAAAGTACCATTACCATACTATAATTTTTGTATAACATTCCCTATGTGTAAATTTATTAGTTTTCGAGATATTTTCATTTTTCAGAGCCAAATTATTAATAATTACGGGTCTAAATCTTTCCAAATTTTAAGTAAGCCATGACTGAATAATTGTCTAAAACTTACAATTTACGATTACTGATTATTATCAATCTGTAATCAAAGTTGGCTACAATTTTTGTTATTAACTTTTAGTACTATCTATTACTTATCTTGATAACGGATCTACAAAGCTTTAATGACCAATCACACTGAATGGATAAATCGATTTTTTTTAATTTCAAACTATTTTAAAAATGTGACTAATGCAATGATATTTTAAAGTACATACGTCAATAAATCGATATCTACAAATTGATGATGCCTCAGTGGAATTAGACTGCAGGTCGAGAGGTCCCCAGTTGGAACCCGGCTGTTGCGTATCTTTTTTTAATTGTTTTAATAAATATTTAAAACTTTATATACTTAAAATTATATATACCATTTTAAACAACAGTGGTATTTAAAAAAATACTATTTTATACTAGTGTAATTTTTGGAATCATAATTATAAATAACAGTTAATACACCTACTAAAAATTCATATTTTATAAGTTAATTATTCTTTCCAAATATGTTGTGTCCTACATATGTACATGTACAATAACAAAACCGTGATATTATAAAAAGTACTTTTTCTACTCTATGTCATATTATGTATAAGTTTTTAGTTTGTGAAAACTGTCATTATAGATAGCAGTGCGTGAAGGATTTAAAGTGTGCGTGAAGTACCAATGTATTTTAAATGGGATTTACTTTTTCGCACTGTTTTTAACTTTCGCGTTGTCATGGTGACAATCCTTAACTTTCGCGTTGTCATGGTGATGACAATATGAGCAATGAATTACAACAAAAGTTTTGACAGTTTATCAGTTTTGTGGTTTGAAAGTAGTTAGAATTTTTAAATGTAAAAGTTCTAAAAATTGTAGAATAGAAATGAATTCCAGTGACGAAGAGTTACAGCTTTTTTATTTGTTTATCGTAGATAAAATATTGTATGAAATTGTGCGTGAAGTACTTTTTGCGAACTTACGCGATTTATAGCACTCGCTCCGTTGTCGCTCGTGCTCTAAAAATCGCGTGCGTTCACAAAAAGCATACTTCACGAAGTGTTTCATAAATAACTATTTTTATTAGAGTGCAATTTTTGGAATTTTAAGCATTTTATCGTTAAATCCTTTATCGTTAAATTATTTCATATTCTTTCCTATAAATAATAAAAAGGTTTTATTATAAAAAAATTCATTTTTATAAAAGTGTAATTATTAATCAAAGGTAATACCACGAGTCCTCTAAATTTTATCGATAAATTTTTTTGTTTTCACGAAAACTTCTTTATTTGGTAAAATTACGAAAACAAACCGAATGATAAAATCACGAGTCCGAAGGACGAGTGCTTTTATCCATTTCGGTTTGTTTGAGTGATTTTACCCTAAATAAAGAAGTTTAAGTATGAAAACGAAAAAATTTATCAAGCAAAATTTAGAGGACGAGTGGTATTTGAAAAGATTATTTTGTGAACCAATATGTATTATTAGTAAATACGGGCATCTGTGAAATATTTTTAAGACAACTAGGATCAATGTCTTAAGTAGGTTATAGATAAATTATTTTATGATTTAAAAATGAACCAATTTATTTATTATATTGTTAATACATAAAAAACTGTTTAAATCGAAAATGAACAATTATAAAAAACACAATTTTTATAACTAATATGAGATTTTCCAATGTCGTTCGTAACGTATTATGTGAAATTTAGGGTACCTTAAGTTTTATCAGGGAAGAGACTGTTTTATCAAGGAAGAGGCTGTTTTATCAGTATTACACTCAATGATTGGCTAGAACGACGCGTGGTGATTGGCTGAAAAAGCAAAAACGTCAGAATTGGACAGGTGAAAAAAATAATCACCATTGTTGTATTCTTAACAAATTTTTGAATTGAAAGACTCAAACACATTTTTCCTATTATCGTTTAGAAAATTTTACCTACTCTTCATTCACAAAAAAGATTGTTCAAAACATTGTCAGGTATTCCATCTCCATGGTTATAAATAAATGTAAAAATTTTGCCGGCTGGTATGAAAATTACAAATCAAATATGCGTAGGCAGGTACACCTTAAATTTATGTAAATTGTTTAAATAATTAGTCAGCATGTGACTATGTTGCATTTTTCTCGAGTCATTTCAGTAACGACTTTGAAAAAGGTTAAAGAACCAATTTGTCACATTTTGTGGTGGTTATTTTTGTTATATATAAAAATCCTCAAGGAAAAAGTTTTCCTGTAGTTGGCTGTATACCATGTAATACAAAAAACAGTAAAATCCTATATAAAAGGTATATTTAAAAACCCTCAAAAGGGCTACATCAAAATCACATAACTAGTTTTCGACTGGTTTACCAGTCATCATCAGTGCTTACGTGCAATGTACATGCTAACCACCAAGATATTATTTAACAACAATATGTGGGTCAAAGTCCAGTAAAAGTAGTCCGTCAAGGAAACATCGGTTTAAAATGCTACATTAAGTGTGGGTGTTTAAAATATTTTGTTAATATATCCCCCAGGTAACATCTGCGATATCTGCGATATATATTTATATCTGCGAATATAAATATTTTTACTATTATAAATATCCAAATTTAATAAAATTTATATTTGAAATGTTTTTGATTATTTATTAGTGATTATTTCTATAAAAATTAAACAACTTTTCGCTCTTTACTTTTTGCCGGGGGCCCGCTCGTGACTTCTTACCGGGGCCCGCTCATCCCTCTCGGCGGCCCTGCAGTCCTAACTGAGTACGTGGGACCAAGTTTTCGTTGGAATTTTTGCCATGCTGATCAGGCAGGAAGTGAGATGAAATTCTCAGATCTCCTCTAGCCTTCTTTGCCTCAGTATTCGTATGGTTTGCAAATTATAGAGACTCCGAAGGCTTTACCAGAAAATTGGTCCCAATAAAAGTCAACCTGTTTTGGGATTTGTCTTCAAAATTGTACATTCGCGAAAAAATTAATTTATTCTATAATTTTCCCCTCGCTGTATATGTCGGGAAAAGCTTTCTGGAGAATTTCCAATTATGTACTTAAACCGCTAATTTAACTAGACCGTAATTGACCTCCATAATTATCTGCAAGCAGAAGTCTCTTTCGCACTCACTGAATGCCACATGTGGGAAATTCATTGTCTATCTCTCTCTTCAATCCTGACCCCCCGAAGGGAGTGTAGTGGTCGATGTAATGTCGTGTATTGTCCGTCTCCAAAGATCTCTGTCTCTGGTCATTTCTTTTAATTCATGCATAGGTCTTTTGCATATTCCTGTAATCTGATCGATCCATCTTGTTGGGGATCTTCCTCGTGATCTTCGGCCTTCCACCTTTCCTTGTATAATGAGCCTTTCCATGTTTTCTGTGTTTGCTCTCATAACATGTCCAAAGTATTTTAATTGTTGGAGATGGACTTTACTGGAGAGCCGTTGGCTAACTTTTAGCTCTCTTAAAATCGAATTATTTGTTCTATGGTCGGTCCAAGAAATTCGTAGCATTCGTCTCTAACAGAACATTTCAGTGGCGTCTATCTTTCTTCTTTCCGAATTTCTCAGGGTCCAAGATTCACATCCGTAAGTCAGTATTGGGAATATTAAGCAGTTGATCAACCTCATCTTTAACGCTCTTGAAATTTGACAGTCCTTCCATATTGTGGTCATTTTTGCTGTGGCGACTTTTGCTAGATCACATCTACGTTTTATTTCTTCCTGTAGTGACCCTGTGTTTGTGATTAATGATCCCAGATATAAGTATGAGCTCACAACCTCAAACCGATCAATTGTGGTTATATGTGGATGATTGTTATGTAGTCTATCCACTATCATGATCTTTGTCTTTGATATGTTTAATTGCAGACCAAATATTTGACTTTCGTTTTCAACCAGTCATATAAGATCAATCAGCTCTGCTTGACTATTTGCAAGAAGGGCTGTGTCATCTGCGAAACGTAGGTTGTTTTTTTTTATGACCATTTATTGAGATGCCCTTTTTCCCCTCCTTCAAGTGCTCTTCTCATAATATTCTCTCCATATATATTGAATAATTGTGGAGATAGTATACATCCCTGTCTGACACCCCGTTCTGGATGAAATTCGTTTGAAAGTGTGTCAAGCACTTTAACTGATCCAGTAGTGTATTCGTATAGTTCAGTTATAAGCGAAATAAGGTGTTGGGGTACGCCCACTTCTTTTAGTATTTGCCATAAGTGTCTCCACTTGACCCTGTCGAACGCCTTACGATAATCTATAAAGCATATGTACAGTGGAATATTGAATTTCCTAGATTTTTCGATTATCTGTCTTATATTTAACAGGTGTTCTCTAGTACCTCTACCTTTGGTAAATCCAGTTTGCTCTTGTGGGATTTCTCTTTGAATAAATGATTTTTTGAAGGATTTAAGAAATCAACTCGATATTTTGCTTATAATAAAATGATAAAACAAATTTTGGACGTACGGTATACAAAACAAGTAGGCGCATACCTTTCCATAAATTTACATATCGACTTCATTATTTATTACGTTTAGCAACAGTTTTATGTTATTTTGATAACTTCTATGACCAAAACTACATTTTTATATCTGTCATAATAAAAAAATCCGTGCGACATTTTATTTCCGAGACCTCTAACCTTTAGGATAAAAATATATCAATATTTTTGTATAGTTTATAAAAAAACTTTTGTCCAGGTTTGTAGAAACCAAGCGATATTAAAATCTGCACAATTAATATTAATGAAGCCAATAAACATGGCCTTGAGATATTTTATATTTAAATATATTAGACGAATACAGGATACGACAGTATTACCACAGAGTACAAAAAAATGAAAGAAGAGAGAAGAATATACAAAGAAAGGAATGAAAACGGATAGAGACTTCAAAGAATCAAAAAACTTTATCAATCTATTAGCTAAATCACTTGCCTTTGCCTCAAATAGGTCTGAATCCCGCGTATGAAAAAAAAGTTGATTAATAGCAAGCTGAAAATTTGTTAATAGCTTAAGGGTGTCTAGTCTGACAAACTTTGATATATAGGAACACTGGAATAGGGGAAGTTTTAATTGTGGAACAGGTTAAAAATTTGGAACGGTCAGACCACGAAAACGGCACATGTATTTTGTCCGACAGAACAGACTTAAACTCTCCGAACAGAGATTAAACTCTCATGCAAAAATCAGACTGCTATTTATCACCAAATGGGCGTTTTAATAAGTGGAACATGTAGAATATGTCAAATGACAGGAATTATGACAGGTGACCTCGTATAATATTCAAAAAATTTGATACTTGATGGTTAAATCTTAGGTTTTGGACCATGCAGAGCTTTTTATAAAGAATAACTTTTTTTCGTAAAATTAATAATAAAAAAAGAATGTGTGTACTTTGTACTCACGTAAGAAGTTATACTTCTATTATATGATTTCAACGAAATCAATGTACCTACTTTAAACAGTTTCTCTACTACTTTCCAAAAATTTTTATTAAAACAATACCAAAAATTAAAAATAAAAGAATAAAACACACACAAACACATTGAAAAATGCCACAAATGATTTCTGAACAATAATTGTTGCCAAAATTTTTAATTAAATACGTATTTTCTGAAAAAAATTATATAATAATATACTTACAACCATAAAATCTATAAAAAAATAAAAAAATGATATAACTTGCATTGCGCTTGAACCTATTTCCCGTGTATCCCGCCGTACGAGAGTCGAAGCGATTTCAAACTGCACCACCTTCGCGTATACGTCATGTGGGAATATACACAAACTGAACAACTTTTTGACATTTTGTTTATATGAATTTTTATTAGTTTGATTTTTGTCGAATTAAAATACAACAATATATAGAGTAAGAAAACGATACATTAGATGAAAATTTGTAGAAAGTTTGTTCGTAATCAGGTTATGTAAATTAAAGCATTGCCTACTAGGGGTATAGCGTAGCAAGTACTAGGTAAGTACATTATTTTTTTTACAATTTCCAAATAGGTATGAAGATAATTTTTTATTGGAATACAACTGAAACATTTAGAATTACGTACCTGTGGCTTTTCAAAACTATTTAAAAAGCCACTATAATTATAAATTTGATTTTATTTCTGTCCTCACAACAATAAAAACTAATATATTATACAACATTTTTGTTTACCGATAACCTCCATATTGAACAATTATTGACAGATCATTTCAACACCCAATCAGAGCCCGTATAAAGACTAATACCAAACTGTCGGTGTGCGCATGCGCGCAGATCAATATAAATTCACCCTCAATCTCAATCGCGCCTAAAGAAGTATAACTTCAAAAAGTTTTCCATATGGATACAACTTACAGGGACATACTGTATATAAACAATGGCAAGAAAATAGGTCGGATACAGATCTTTAAAACTATACGGTCGCGAAAAAGGAAGAGAAAGTAACAGTAGCAAAAGCTAAAGCAGAAGGGCATAAAAATCTGTACTAAGGAAGGTAAAGCAAAGATATCAGTCCAGAGAAATAAGGTAAAATATACTCTGTTGGGTAGTTTTATCGAGTTTTATGGACCTCGATATATTTTTTAAATTATTAACAATTTAGGGCCAACTTTCGTGTTTCAATAAAAGTAAAGCATTTTGAACAGGTTGCATTGAAAGCTGCCTTATAAACGGAGAGGCAGCGCTGAAAAATCTATTTGAATTTACTAAAGCTAGATTTTTCACAGTTAATTACTGTGATTGTGTAGAGAAACATACTGCGGTCGGTCAAGCGAAACGTAGAACAGGGGTTACTGAGAGGGTGTCAAAGTTGCTTTTCTACGAATGTAATTAAATCCATTTACTAAGGCTGAAAATCAGTACACACATTCTAAATAATTAAATATAAATAAAAGTTATTATAGTCGGTCAGCTGTATGACGGGACAGAGCCGGTCGGTCGGCCCCAATAGTCGATTGAGGAAATGAAGCATTTTGGCTCGCAATTTTTTCGTCCAGCATGGATTTACTTGAAATTTTCACAGAGGGTAGGGAATAGTCCAAGGATCATTTTCTATATCACGCTGCTATCATACGCTAAAACCTTGGGGTGGGAATTTTTTATTACATTTTAACTATGTAATTCGATGGAAAAAGTGATTCTAAGAAAAAAATGTTTTTTTTTATTTTCTTCGTAAAACTAATATTTTTCGAGTTATTCGCGCTTGAAAATAACAGTTTTTCGACGAAAAAATCGACTTTTTTAGAGGGTTTTTTGAGAATACCTCGAAAAATATGCATTTAATCAAAAAAACTGTATATATCAAAATTGTATCTTTTAGTAACACAAACCAAATTATTTTCCAATAATATCTTTAAGACCAATACAAACCGAGATACGGCACGTTAAAGGTTAGGATTTTTCGTCAAATGCATAATTTGAAATATTCAAAGCCAAATAATGGGAAAAATTTGCATTTTTCGAGGAAAACTTAAATAATCTTCTTTCAAGTATACAATTAGACCTTTTAAAAAATAATAAAAAGTTTTTAGCATGAAAATTAAGCGAATTTAATCAAAAAAATGTCGGTATCTGCTTTTCTCTACGAAAAAATCAGTGAAAACAACCCCTAACTACCTTCCTAATTCAAAATTGGTTTTCACCTTTCTATAGTTCCTTTTATATTTATATTATCAATACACTTAAGGAGTTTTACCTATTTAAAGTGCTTAATTTTGGAAAAATATTATATCTCACTGTGTACTGATTTTCAGCCTTAGTAAATGGATTTAATTACCTTCGTAGGAAAGCAACTTTGATACACTCACAGTAATGAGACCCCTCAAAAATGATTTTGTAGGATTTTTAAAGAGCTATAAAACTGTAAATTAAATTCCGTAAGATGCCTTAGATTTTAATTGGGGCGGGTTTAATGGGCTCGAATAAGGGGGTGTTCGCTGGTAAATAGAGGTTTTAAACAACTATATCTAGCTACCTATTCACTGTAATGAAAATCTATGCACAGGGTAAGTTTAGTCATAAGGAAAGCTACAATTTAATAGTATATCATTTTTTTCATATCTTCAGTATTTTCGGAGATATTTTGAAGTAAAAGGTGAAAAATACCAAATTGCAAAAAATCAATTTTTCTTTAAACTCCAATTTTTCTAAAATTAGGCATTTTAAATGGGTCAAACTCCTTGAGTGTATTGATAATATAAATAAAAAAGGAACTACAGAAAGGTGAAGACCAATTTTGAATTAGGAAGGTAGTTAGGGGGTTGTTTTCACTGATTTTTTTCGTAGAGAAAAGCAGGTACCGACATTTTTTTGTAAGTCGCTTAATTTTCATGCTAGAAACTTTTTATTATTATTTTTTGAAAGGTCTAATTGTATGCTTGAAAAAATATTATTTAAGTTTTCCTCGAAAAATGCAAATTTTTTCCATTATTTGGCTTTGAATATTTCAAATTGTGCATTTGACGAAAAAAGCTAACCTTTAACATGCCGTTTCTCGGTTTGTATTGGTCTTAAAGATATTATAGGAAAAGAATTTGATTTGTGCTACTTTCGATATCTACAGTTTTTTTTATTAAATGCATATTTTTCGAGGTATTCTCAAAAAATCTTCTAAAAAAGTCGATTTTTTCGTGGAAAAACTGTTATTTTCAAGCGCGAATAACTCGAAAAATATTAGTTTTACGAAGAAAATGTAAAAACATTTTTTTCTTAGAGTCACTTTTTCCATCGAATTACATGGTTAAAATGTAATAAAAAATTCCCACCCCTGAGATGGGGTGCCAACCACCCCAAGGTTTTAGCGTATGATAGCGGCATGATATACAAAATGATCCTTGGACTATTCCCTACCTTCTGTGAAAATTTCAAGTAAATCCATGCTGGACGAAAAAATTGCGAGCCAAAATGCTTGATTTCCTCAATCGACTATTGGGGGCCGACCGACCGGCTCTGTCCCGTCATACAGCTGACCGACTATAATAACTTTTATTTATATTTAATTTAGAATGTGTGTACTGATTGTCAGCCTTAGTAAATGGATTTAATTACCTTCGTAGGTAAGCAACTTTGATACCCTCTCAGTAACCCCTGTTCTACGTTTCGCTTGACCGACCGCAGTATGTTTCTCTACACAATCACAGTAATCAACTGTGAAAAATCTAGCTTTAGTAAATTCAAAGAGATTTTTCAGCGCTCTCTCTTGGTCTATTACTATGCTGGAGGTTCGCTTGCAGGATTCTGATTGGAACCATCGAGGCCTCTGATTGTCTTGAAGGATACCTTTTAAGTTTATAATATGTCTTCAAACGAGCTGCCTCAGTACTTTATAAGATACCTTTTCAATGGTGTATACTACTGTTTACGCGTCCTCCCCGATTTTCCGTTTTTTTTTCAACAACCAGTCTTCTATCGTAAGGTCTTGATTTGAAGCATGAAGCTTTTTAGCGCGTCCTGATGGTTGATTTATCAGTCTCTTTCTCGGGAATGCGGGTTAGGATCATGGGGCGCTTGGGCATATTAGTCAAGTTTGTTCCCTCCCACAGTCGCTCCATAATCCATACCATTTCGGTAGTCAATTATTTTGTATTCTCGTTAGCAGAATTCGCCCTTGTGTCCCTTCACTAGACGGTGTTTTGTGGAACTGCAGAAGTTGATTCTGACCTTCGATTAGAGCCTATTCAGCTTATTTCAATTTAAAATAAAAATGTGTACCATTTTTATTCGGTTGCGATGCGAAGGCAAACCAATCTTACTTTTTAATTAGAATACGGAGTGCAGTCCAGTTCCTTTAACCGCGATTTTCTGCTCTTATTGGAGTTTCATCAGAAGAAACGTAGGCACTGTTCTCCATGCTCCAACTAAATTGCATCGAGAGGTTTTCCCACACATCGCAACCAAATGGATGATAATAGGTGGCTAGCGCCATCTGGCAATTGAAAAATGGTACACATTTTTATTTTATTTTCGTATTACTCCGTAGAGTAACCAGGTGCATCTTTCAGTTGGAACTTTGCCGGCTGCAGACGGGGGATGTGAATTACAAAGTGTAGAATTCCTTCCCTCTCGTCTTCACTGCAGCATCCATATGACTTGCAAATTATAGAAGTCTTGGAGGTGTTACCATGAAAATGTACCAATAAGTTTTCAATTTAAAAATCTTTTAGTGATTTTTAATATTTTTCAATACTATTAATTTACTATTAGGATTGAAAATTTGCTTATTTCAATTTGTTAATGATCAGGTCTGCTTGAGCCCGATCTAGTTGATTATCAGGTTGGTGTCTGTGTGCCACCATAATTCTGAATACTTTTGTCACGTTGCTATAAATATGACCTAGTCTGCTCGTTAGATCTCCTTGGTTTTTAACAACTCTGCTTGGAAAAAGTTAATGGTATTCTCCTGAGGTCTCTTTTTACTCTCGGCCATTGCCGATACTCCCGTTTTGGGATACTTCCGGATTTTCTGAGATTTTCTATGGTCCATGTCTTAGCAGGCATTTTTGCCTCTTATACTCATTTGGCTTGCTCCAGAGAGACGTTTTTGCCTTCTAGTCCAGGGTAATAAAGTTTTTTCCATGACACTCGAGCAGCCAGGGTACCTACTGAAGCGTTTTTTCGACAGGTAATACCTATAAGAGCAAATTGTAACTATTTCCTGCGTAGGATCTGGCGGCCATTTTTATTTATAAGCAATTAAGTGTCAAAAAATGTCATTTTTCCCTTTTTTTTTCAAATCAATGGAAAACAGTGAAACTTATGGTTTTTTTAGTATAAATATCTTTGAGATTATGGAAAAGCTTTAAAATGACGTATTACAAAGTTTGATTACTCATTTATTGTTAATATAATTGCGAAAAAAGGTCGGAATTGCAAAAAAAAATAATTTCGCAATATCTCTTGTAAAAATTAGTGTACAGCTTTGAAATTTTTGTCATATAAGGGTTCTTTGGTGCTTAATATGTAATAAAAATTTCAAAGTGATTCATTCAATTGTTTAAATTTTATTCAAATTGTTTATCCCAGAGAGCATTTTTTTTTTGGAATAACATAAGTCAGAAAAAAATGACGTTAGAACCATTCCACAGGTGTCAGATGAAACAGCATGAGCTATATTTTCAACTTGGTTTAAAAAAAGCAAATAAAAAATGCATTTATTAGTAATAAATAATTATGCAAAAGTATCGTAAATCTTTCCTTATAAACTTTTTATTTTGTTATATAAGAAATTCGCCCAATTTTTTATCAATTATGATATAAATAATATTACTTGGTAGTTGTGCACTTAAAACAGGGTAAAAAAAAGTTAATTTTTTTGGAAAAAGGTATTCAAAAAGTTTATAAGGAAAGATTTACGATACTTTTGCATAATTATTTATTATTAATAAATGCATTTTTTATTCGCTTTTTTTAAACCAAGCTGAAAATATAGCTCATGCTCTTCCATTTGACACCTGTGGAATGGTTCTAACGTAATTTTTTTCTGACTTATGTTATTGTAAAAAAAATGCTCTCTGAGATAAACAATTCGAATAAAATTTAAACAATTTAATGAATCGCTTTGAAATTTTTATCACATATTAAGCACCAAAGAACCCTCAATTGAGAAAAATTTCAAACCTGTATACTAATTCTTACAACAGTTATTGCGAAAATATTTTTTTTTGCAATTCCGACCTTTTTTCGCAATTATATTAACAATAAATGAGTATATCAAACTTTGTAATATGTCATTTTAAATCTTTTTCCATAATCTCAAAGACATTTGTACTAAAAAAATCATAAGTTTCACTATTTTCCATTGATCTGGAAAAAAAAAGGGAAAATGCCATTTTTTGACAGTTAATTGTTTATAAATAAAAATGGTTGCCAGATCCTACACAGGAAATAGTTACAATTTGTTCCTATAGGTATTACTTGTCGAAAAAACGCTTCAGTACCCTGGCTGCTGAAGTGTCACGAACAGGGTATATTTTTGTCTTATTACCCTGGCCTATTCTGGCCGAGTATTTGGGACAGATACATAATCCGCGACTGTTTAAATAAATTACGACCATTTTTCGCATGGGTGGCCTCTTAAACCTTATTCTAGGGTACGTATTTCAGAAAAGTGATTATACAAAAAAAATTTAACTGGAATATTTTTCCAAACGATCCCGAGCTTTTAGCTTTATCTACTACCGGTAATGTGACGAGTAAAAAGATATAATGATATGTTATACGACTATTCGAAGAAATAATTGTTGTTTAAAATCAACTAATTTCCCACACGACAACGATTTAGTTTTATATAATATACATATACATATAAATCCCAGCTGCATTGTCACCTTCACTATAATATAAATTTGTTGATCATTAACAGCCATAACACCTACTCACCATTGCTATGACATCATTTTGTTATTTCTTGTATAGTTGTTCGGTTGTTTCTCCCACTGATCGCCGACCATTTCTCCGTATTTTATTATTATTGCCATTTTTAAATTAGTGAATTGTTTTATTTGCCGATTACCTTATATAAAAGATTGTTTGATATATGGGAGATCCTTATAATAGTAATAATATATGAGAATATTAAACCCTGAATTTAGGAGGTTTTGATTGTTTATAATCATAAAATATTTATAATTTATGTCTTGAAAGGAAATTGGAAATTCAAACCTAAATCAAAAATGCAAGAGATTTCAATCAAATTGTGTGTGTATGGAGTGAATTTAAAAAGCAGGAAAGGATGTAAAAATACACTAGAAAAAATTATCTAGTTGGTAAAGTAGAACAGTTTATAAAATAAAAACGTTTGGATATAGGCGTGAACTTATCTGGCAAAGGGGTAAGGGTAAAAACTTAATTTTTTAACTACAGAAAACGTGGTATGAAACTTGCAAAATCTCATAATTTTAATAGTTAAAGATCTAGTTATATCCCTGCTCTGTCAGGTGTACAAGAGACAGTGTTTAAAGAGAAATAAATTGTGACAAATGCATCATCATCCAAAGAGGATTTCATCCGGAAAATTTCTGTATCATCAAGTTCTCGCACTTGCAGAACACCTTAAAGGGAAAGTTATAACAGAGTATGCCTTGAATATGATTTACACCAGTGGTGCTCAGACTTATACTGCCTGGGATCTACCACATAAACTGCAACCGTCCAGCGATCGACTGCTAGTAAAAAAAACAATTTTGAAAATAAAAAACTTTATTGCACATTGTTTAATGTTGTAACTACAGAGAGTTGTAATAGTCATATTTCTCATCTAATTTTAGTTGGATGTTGACGCAGACACACACAAGTACCACATCCAAAGAGTGATGTGAGCTGCAGAGCTACTTACCTCAAATACGGATATCAGTCAGACGATATGAAAGACCAAAATTCCGTATCGGTCACTCTGAGTTTAAGGTGTATATCAGAAATTATTTTCAGTACCTCATTTTGGGCGGAAATGATCTCCATATTTAAAGTAATGGAAATTTCAGTGGCAATATTTTGAATCTCTTCACAAGAAAATGCATTAGACATGAATGTTACAATATCAGTAAGTTTTTTAAAATCAGCGAAGCGTCTTTCAACCTCGCTATGAACTGCTTGCAGCTCCGTCTCGTAATAAACATACTTAATTCAAATGAGCGATTACCCTTTTTCAACAATGGAAAGTTGTTTAAATCCTTTCTGTTCATTTGATTAATCAATAATTTCAATTTGTTGACAAAAAAATGTGCTGCGCTCATCATATTGATAATTGTTTTATTTTTACCATATAGTTCCAAATTAAGGAGGTTCAAATGATTTGGACATCGCACACATCTTATGGAAAATATAATGTCACTCAAATTCAATAAAATTTATACGAATAGATTCGTTTTAAATTAACGGTCAAATCTTATCATTGCGCCAACTCCATATTTTCAATAATAAGAGCAGAAATTGATATAAATAAATCTGAAATCAAATGGATACGTACATAAGTTAGAGAGAGAAAAAATATTTTATAATACCCAAATTGTCGGTACTCCATAAATCAGCGGATTAGTTTCACTAATCCGCTTAGGCCCAGCGGGGTTTAAGCTCTTTTGAATAGCACCCAGAGCAATAGTGATTGTAACTGACACTTTTACTGACTAAAATATTTGATTTCGATAAACTTTAATTGCAATTTGCGCCGTAATTAATCATAATTAAGAGTTGGCGCAATGATAAGATTTGACCGTTAATTTAAAACGAATCTATTCGTATAAATTTTATTGAATTTGAGTGACATTATATTTTTCATAAGATGTGTGCGATGTGATACGAAAGCCAGATCACTGAGCCATTTTTCGTTTTGAAGTAGATGAGTGCCGTCCCCTTGTTTTTCGAGAAAAGAAATTATTTCGGGAAGTAATTCCTGGAACCTCTCTAAATACCCTCCACGCCTCAACCACCTCGCATC
Organism: Diabrotica virgifera virgifera; assembly: GCF_917563875.1. Lineage (NCBI taxonomy): Eukaryota > Metazoa > Arthropoda > Insecta > Coleoptera > Chrysomelidae > Diabrotica > Diabrotica virgifera. The sequence goes on along the minus strand of NC_065449.1, from coordinate 9,447,558 downwards.
TGTATGCAGAAGTACATTAGTGTGTTCCGCAGAGTCGTTGGTTTCCAATTACGCTTTAAAAAGAAGTCGTTCCAAGCCTTGTGCTCTAATTGAAGTCACAATTTTTGTTGTCATCTTCATGACGTCGTCCATATTTAAAATTTTGGAAGACAAAACTTATTGATGAATGGTGCAATGAAATGAAAAAAACTATGGAAATCATCGTTAGCTCGACATAATGCAACGCATCTACTGTTAATGCCAGTCATGGATGGTGCACCATATATTGCAATGCACACTAAGGTCCGACCAGATTCACTTTGTGTTTTAGATTTGGATGCGCACAGGTGGTGACGTTCGGTTTTTCCAAATTTTCTAAATTTTATTTTGGTAACGTCTCGCCAAGTAAAATACCTGCCCGGTACCAAAATACATACATACATACATACATACATAATCGGTTGCCTCTTTTACCATTAGGTGTCGAGGATTCCTCCTTTATATAATACTCTCTGCAAATTTACGCCACTTCTTCCTATCTGCTGCTAAAACTTTTGCTTCTTGCCACGATGTTCCTCTTTTCTTGAGTATTTCGTTTACACTAGTGTTCCAGCTTTTCCTTGGTCTGCCCCTCCTGCTTTTACCCGCTGCTTTGGCCTCCCATGTCATTTTCACTTGTCTCTCACCACTCATTCTTATCATGTGTCCAGCCCATTTTAACTTCTTTTCTTCAACTTTTTCGTTGAGCGATTTTACCTGTAATTCATGTCTTATATCTTCGTTTCTTCTTTTGTCTAATCTTCTTGCTCCCACCACTTTTCTTAAGTATCTCATTTCTGTAGCTTGTAATCTTTTTCTTTGTCTGTCATTAAGTACCCAGTTTTCTGCCCCATATATTGTAATTGGCATATATACAGTTTTATATACTGTCATTTTGGTTTTCCTCGATATTTCTTTTTTGTTTAGGAAATTTTTATACAGTGAGTAATAAGTTCTCGTTGCCAATTTTATTCTGTTTCCAATTTCATCTTCTTGTGTACCTTTGTTGTTTAACATTATTCCCAAATACTTAAAGAGGTCTACTTGCTCGATTTTTTGCCCTTCGATTTCAATATTTACAGTTGCTTCTTTGTTTGCTATTGTCATTACTTTAGTTTTCTCCATATTTATTATTAAGTTGTAGTTTTTTAGTTCTTCAGCCCAGATTCTAATGTTATCTGCGAGAGCCTTTTCAGTTCTTGCAACTAATACAATGTCATCAGCAAATGCACAGGCTTCAATTTTTATTTGTTGCAAATTTCTATACCCTATAGCGCATTTTTTAGTTTTTTCCAACACTTTTTAATAACTTCATCCATAACGGAAATAAATAACAGTGGGCTCAACACTCCACCTTGTCTAACCCCGTCGTTATTAGAAAATTCGCCGGAGATTAAGTTACTTGTCCTGACCTGGTTTTTTGTGTTGACATACAAACTCTTTATTACACTTACAAGTTCTTCATCTACTTCCTTGTTTATCAGGCTTTGTCATATTCCTTCTCTATTGACCATGTCAAACGCCTTTTTCATATCTAAAAACGCCAGGTACAGTGTATCGTTTTTTAACAGTGTTTTTTCAGTAATTTGCTGTAGTGTGAATATATGATCTTGTACGCTGTGTGATGGTCTAAATCCACTTTGTATATCCGCCAGTCGAGGCTTAACTATTTCTTTTAGTTAGCAAAATAATATTCAGAAAACGTGGGAAAACCGAACGCCAATAAGAGTGCGTATCCAAATCTCAAATACAAAGTGAATAAGGTCGAACTGTAGTTTGTAAATCGGTATATTTCGGTTGGGTATATCTTCTTCGCAAGTTTTTTCTTTCCGAGGCAGCATTGACAACAATTATTCTTCTTTAGCTAACATATCTGAAAATACCATCCGAATGAAAATACGTAACTGTGAGGTATTATATCAATCATATCGGTTGACTCGTCAAATTGCAAAGAAAAGTACCTATATTCACTTCATAATATCACTTTTAACTTTGCTTTCCAAGTCTTTGCTCATGATTTCAATATATCTAGTAACCGTTGGACGTGACAACTGGACTTTGAAAGCCGACATAATATATATCTTTTCCATTTTTATTTTTTTTTCCATTAATCGCAATCGACTTCAAAATCTTCGGCGATCGACCGGTCGATCGCGATCGACCCTTTGAGCACCGCTGATTTACACTGTCACTTTAGTAAAAATATGGAACTTTCTCTTTTTCTTCTTTCTCGGGTCGACAACTCTAAGTGAGTCTTGGCCACGTTTACTATTTTTCTCCAGTCCTGCCGATCTTATGTAATAATCTCCCATTGTTTTACCACCATCTTATGTAAGTCACTTGTTACTGCATCCTTCCATCTTTTCCTTGGACAACCACTGATCTTCTCGTCCGTCATCGGGCCTTTCCCAGAAGGTTGTATTTAGTAGTCTGTCGTCATTCATTTTCAGTACATGTCCTGTCCATCTTATACGATTTGCCTTGATGTATAGTACTTACAATATAAGATATACCTAGTGCTTGGAGTTCCTAGTTATATCTTCGTCTCCACTCCCCTGTTATTTCGCCTCTACAACACCGGAGAATCTCCTGTGCTATAAGAGTAAAATTTCGTTGTGTCACCCTACAACGGTCCGAAAGTCATTATATTTTTGCTCCATCCTGTATACTAAGTCCGGTAATCATGTGTTGCGTTTCAGAGTATTACGTAGTTCGTTTTCTCACAATGTTGGATTGGTTTTTGTGTTCCCATGGATATCGATATATCTTTTATCTGAGAGACCTCGATATGTTCCGTACCGCAAAGGAATTGGGACTCGTAAATCTTTTACTAAATGTATTTTTGGCGACTCTTTGACCGGAATATGTTATTTTGATGCAGATTTGTTTACATAGTGCATACCGTTGCATGTAAGAGGCTCTGAGTGTGTTTATATAATCCAATGAGTGTTCTTTTTGATGACGCATATGAGAACGGGCCTTAGCTGTGAATACGTCCAGGTCAGCGTTTTTTTTTGTGAGAAAAATAAGCGGTACGAAATATTGAGATCTGCCTGTTTGTTTTTTTTTGTGATTGGTCGAGCTGTTTTGGTATGCGTTAGAGAATTCAACTCGAGGCGTAATTTGCAACTTCTTATTGGTTGAGATTTGATTGATTGAGTGTTTTGAATCTGTAATTGGTCGTTGGATTGTCGATGGAAAAGATCGTGTGATGATTTTGGAAAGGGCGTTTTGGTTAAAGTCAGAGGAAAGTAGATTCAGTTCCATTAAGGCTGTCATCGTGTTCAGGAGTAAGAGCTAAGAGCTATCGACAAGAAGATCTTGCCGGTGCCTCGGGCCGCCAAGATGCGGTTACCGGCAAAATTAGTAGTGCAGTTCCAGTTAAGTTTTTTGCAATTTTATTGCAGAAGTATTTGTGTTTAGTTAGTGTTTGTCCTAATATGGCCTAAGCAAGCTGCAGGCCACTGCGTTCAGCTGTTTTTAAGCGAATGCGATATTTTTGTACCACTATTGGTACCATGTTTCTTTATATGCAAGCAGAAGTTAAGAAGTTTTCTCTTGATGTTACTAGTTCAACATTACAGTTTAAACCTAAAGTTTGCTAGTATTTTTTGTTTCCGTTAATGAACTAGTTAACAAGATTCTTTTTTTTTAATATTTTTATTTGAGTAAGTGCTAATTTATTTTGACAATGCTGAATTTTTCTATAAAAGTTTTTGATGAACTATGGAGTTTTTTTAATGAACTATGGATAACCTAATGTACCTTTGTTGTATCGATTTAGTGACTGTTGTGAAGTGAAATCGTGTCTTGGACTTAACAACCACCAAGAAGAAAAGGACTGATAAACAAGGTATATTTTGTAAACTTTTTATTTTATTTTTTTTGGTAATCATGATCTCTATTTGTAGACCATAAGAGATCACAAATTTAAATTCATTTTTTTTGTCTAAATAAATAATATTAAATTTGCTAAATACAATCTTATTATTTCTTTTTTCCTTCTCTCTTGTATCGTAAGAACAGTAAAGAATTGGCCGAGTATAGTATAGAGTGGACAAGGTAAGTCACGCCATATTTGCTGTAAATTTAAAGTATTTTATATATTTTTCATTTGACAATGTTTTTGTTTTATTTTGATTTAGCTATCTATCTTTCTTTTAATATTCCTTTTTTGTATAATTTTTGGTTCCCATAAGGTAACCAGTGGCGCCCAATATTTTATTTTATAATTTAACATCCTTATTTTGATTTTTCTAATTTTTTATTTTTCTAAGCTAATAAGAGTATACTAATAACACCCCTTAAAAATCCACCCCACATCTCTTCCGATTCTGAGCTACTAGGCCATGTTCTTCATTGTGTAACATCCCCTTATATGACATATCAACGTCTTGTCAAAATTCTATTCCCTTTTCATTGATAAAAATGTCACCCTCTTTTGGGGCATGTTTCAACCCTAGTTCAGTATCCAAGTCTCACTTCCATACTTTATGACTAATTATAGGCAGGTAACAGAAAACCAAAAACAAAATAAGAGCAACAGAGATGAAATTCCTAAGAAGGAGCTGCAGAGCAACAATAAGAATTAGAATAAATAAAAGAGATTAATAAAATAATGGAAATCAACTCAAATATAATAGACTACATCGAACAGAAGAGATTAACCTGGTAGGTACGGACATGTCAGAAGAGCAGACCGAAATCGTTGGATAAACAGAATAACAGAGTGGAGCCCAATAGGAAGAAACAAGAGGGACAGACCCCGAAGATCTTTCAGAGATGAAGTGGACGAAGCAATGGAAAGAAGAAATCTACAGGAAGGGGACTGGTAAAACAGAAAGAACTGGGGAGAACCATTGAGTGAAGGAATACAGTGATAATTGTAGAAATCCTTAGTATATAGCTATACCTGATTTTTATCCTGCGTTTTGCATTGTCGCAAAAACGATTTTTTTTTGAGTTTTGATATTTTTCCATCTTCCTGTCTAGTAGAAAGGGATTCTAGCGCGGTTACCAAACGACAAAAAAGAAATATATTTATTGCAAATCGTTGAACGTAAAGATTTAAGGCTCTACTTCACTAATATGAAGCCACGAATTGAGCATTTGGAATCAGAGGAGCCAGTGACGTAACAAAATCCGTCGGGGCCTCCCCGCAGTATTGGAAATGGGGCCCCCTTTAAAAAAGTACTAAATGCGACATGTGTAACAAAAACTTATATGTGTTATAACCCAATAAATGAACGTGAAATACGGCGATACCGTGTATTTTCAGTATCACCATCGAAGTGGTCCAGTCAATACTTTTCGAGTTATTTATGAGTAAAAATGTTCAACATTGTTCAACAAAAAACCACGTTTTCAGGCAGTTTTTCAAAAATAGCTCAAAAGTAAGTATTCGTAAGTAAGTAGCAAAAATGTAGCTTATACAAAAATGAAGTCTAGCGACCAAGTAACTGCAAATTTGTAGCTCAAAAAATGAAGCAATTTTCGGGGAAAACTCATTAAAACTTTTTTAAAGTGTAGGTATACAAAAAGTTTTAGGTATTTTTACTTTTTTCCTAAAAAAGGCATTTTCTAAAATAAAAAACTTTCTTTCCTATAAAACAAATTTTTTAAAAAAATAAGAACTTCGAACCGATCCAACTTAGGCGGATATTTTCACTTTTTTTTCAGCAAGAAAAGGGGCCAACTTTATTTTGAGCGTAACTCAAGTAGTTTTGATGCTACAAGCTTGCTATAAAATGCTATAAAAAATAAAAATAAAGCTCTTTTTTAAACATTAAAAAAGGTTCCAATGAGTTTTCCCAGAAGAGTGCTTCATTTTTTGGTTATTTCACGTTGAAATATTCGAATTGAAATTGAACGAATAAGAACAATTTTTCATGAGCTACAACTTTCCTTTTACTCTGTCGATAGACTTCATGAATTTACATAATTTTTTTTATTTTTATAGGCTACATTATTACTAAAAATATTTTGTCGGTAATTTTTTGATAATATTTAATTCGATAATATACTTATTTTTTGAGTTTTTTTTATAGCCTTTTTTTTCTATTCGAATTGTCGAATAAAGGCCTCTCCCATTTCTCGCCATTCATCTCTGTTGTGTGTGAGGCGTTTCCACATTGGTCCTGCGACTCTTTTGATGTCATCGCTCCAGCGCATTTGAGGTCTTCCTCTTGGTCTCTTCGCTTTTTTTGAGTTTTTTGGGAAAAACTGCCTGAATACGTGGTTTTTTTTGTTGAAGAATAAACATTTTCACTCGCAAGTCACTTGAAAAGTATTGACTTAAATAAAGAAGCTCTATATAGAAAAAAAGTTGCTTATAATTAGTTAATTTATCCATTTCCGGACTTATTTTAAACGTATATTTTTCACCCCCGAGAAGCGGTAACTTTCACCCCCCAAGTTAAAGCAACCAAATGCACAACCCCAACTTTGAAGTGGAGGATAAGTAAAATCAAATTCTAAATTGCCAAGCAATACGTCGTGACGGTGATAATTTTATTACACTCCAAAACGATCATTTACTGGGCTATTAGTATATTCATGCACTGTTTATAACAACTTAAATTTTTCATCTTTATTGGAATAGAATAAAATAGAAAGAAAATTAATAAACGATACATACATTTTGTATCTATCTGATGGGCAACTTTATTTTCAATACTGCATTGCTTAAAAACGTTACGTACATATGCGCAAAATACACAATAACAATAACACATTTTTACATAGACGACAAGATGGGGCCCCTGACATATTGGGGCCCCCCGCAAGCTTCATGATACGGGGGCCTCTGTTACGCCCCTGAGAGGAGCATGTTCATTTCATCTCTCTCATTATTTAACAACAGACATTAATTGTGTATTATAATTAATATTTCTATAAAATACATTTCAAAGCGATTATTAAGGTTTTTTTAAACAGATGCATCGAATAAATTTGGAAAAATTCGACGATAGAGGCACCAAAAATATCCGTAATTGGTCTAGAGGGAAAAAGTAGAATTAACGCAATGGATGAAAGCATACAGGGTGTTTCATTAATAATTGTCCATGTAGTAACTGGAGAAACCTTAGCACAAAATACGAAGATTTAACCTAAAACCCTTAAATAAAATGTGATTCCTTACTGAGTTACAGTGTTTTATCTAAAAATTTAAAAACTATTTTTGCTCGGCATTTTAGAACTGTTCGACGTATCCTTTTCATACTTGGCAGAAAGTATAGGTACTGTACAAACTACTTAATTATGTTAAACAAACGTTTCTGGCTATCACCAGAGGCGTACGACGAGGGAAAGTGAATGGTTGATCCTTTCCAAATTCTACGCCACTGGCGGAATTGCTATTTTAGTTCCAACTTTTGGATTCTCCAATACTTTCTATGAAAATAATATACTCTTCATTCGTAACGATAAAGTCATTATCTTTCTAGATTTTTGAAGTTAAAAATTAAACGACACGGTTATTTTGATTATGTATTGTGTCGCTTCATTTTTAATTTCAAATATCTCGAAAACTAATCATTTTATCGTTCCGAATGAAGAGTATATTATTTACATAAAATGTATTGGAATATCAAAAAATTAAACTAAAATAGCAATTTCGTCAGTGGCGTAGAATATGGGAAAGGTCAACCAGCCACTATCCCCTGTCGTACGCCTCTGGTAGTAGCTAGAAACGTTTATTTATCGTAATTTAGTAGGGTGTACAGTACCTACACTTTCTGTCAAGTATGTTAAGGATACGCCAAATAGTTTTAAAGTACTGGGTACAAATATTTTTTTAAATTTTAATCATATGAATCATATGTCATAAATTAATCAAAATAACTGTGCCGTTTCATATTTAACTTAAAATATTTCGAAAACTAATGACTTTATCGTTACCAATGAAAAGTATATTATTTACTTAGAAAGTATTGGAAAATCTAAAAATGGCACTAAAATAGTAATTCCTCCAGTGGCGTAGAATTTGAGGAAGGTCAACCATTCACTATCCCCTGTCGTACGCCGCTGGTAGTATTGTCCGGTTACAGATAAATGAGAAACTTAAAAAGATAGACCAATTGGTGTACAAGTGGTACCGAACAAAATATATCTTTAATATATATTTTGTTTCGTACCACTTGTACACCAATTGGTCTATCTCTTTAAATTTCTCATTTATCTGTAACCGGACAATAGCTAGAAACGTTTGTTTATCATAATTTAGTAGGGTGTATAGTAGTCGCACTTTCTGCCAAGTATGAAAAGGATACGTCAAATAGTTTTAAAATGATCAAAAATAGTTTTTAAATTTTTAGGTAAAACACTCTGTAACTCAATAAGGAAACCACATTTTATTTAAGGGCTTTAGGTTAAATCTTCGTATTTTGTGCTAAGTTTTCTCCAGTTACTATATGGACAATTATAATTGAAACACCCTATATGATGTATTGTATAATATAACAATCACAATGAAACTAAATGTATTAGACTTGAATTATATCGTATTCTGGTTAAAATTTTTTGGTATGTTAGTTAAACTCTGTTTTTTATATTTAGTTTAATGCCTCGACAACTAATGGCCATTGACATGGTACAGTGGATTTTTCCAATCAGGTACCTAGTTTAATGTGTAGTGTATGTGTTGAGTAAATGTCTTGTTACTTAGCAAAATCGAAGTCATTGTCTTTGCAAAGAGACGCTAATTGTATCCGAACGTCTGCGGTCCCTCCGGTGAGTACCGATCCCAAAAGGACAGAAACTATTTTTATTTATTAATTTTTAATAAATGAAAAATACTCCACCCAGGTGAGATTCGAAAACTCTGGATTTGTAATTATTAAAAAGTATGTTTTAGATAAAGTACTTACAATATTTCTCCTAAACAAAGATGTTTTGTCAAATTTTGTCAAAATATTGTATGTTTATATCACGTAAAATTTAACGGTATTTCAAACACCACTAACTTTGATATATGTTTAAACGTACTAACAAAATAAACTATTTAGTCTTATCAATTATTATAACAAAAACCATTTGAATTAAAATAAAATGTATAAGGGAAATCCATTTAACTGTTTATTAAGTACTTTATTAAGTATAAAAACAAACGTTAATTATTTAGTACCCGTATTTACAAAAATTTATGATCCAGGAGAAAGCAGGTACTACACCACACAAAGTATTATTTTTTGTGGGTACTGTATATTTGATAAGATATTTTGATCGGTTAACCCCAATAATAACACATCAGAGGAAATAAAAAGACGAATAATAATTGCAAACAGGTGTTATCATAGTCTATCAAAGTACTTAGCTAACAAACGCCTGTCTAAAAAAACTCGTATAAGGCTGTATAGAACATTGATAGTCCCCGTTCTCACATATGGATCAGAGGCATGGACGCTAACTAAAACAGATGAATCCGCTCTGTCGATTTTTGAAAGAAAGGTGCTACGTAAGATATTCGGAGCGATTATGTGAGAACGGAATATGGAGGCGTAGATATAACTTTGAACTGCAGAATATCTAGAAGCATACGTTTGGTGGAAAAGATATTATCACTATAATTAAGCGAAACCGCCTGCAGTGGGCAGGACATGTAGGCTGGGCCCCTGAATCGAACATGATAAAAAGATTCTAACAGCGCAACCCGTGGAAATAAGAAGACGGGGTAGACCAAAGCTGAGGTGGATGGACGGGGTAACACAGGATGCCGAGAAGATCGGAGTCGGCAACTGGAAAATGCAAGCAAGGGACAGAACAGAATGGCGTAGAAAGCTTGAGAAGGTCGAGGCCCTCTAAGGGCTGTAGCACCAAGATGATGATGATGATGATGATGATGATGATGTATATTTGACAATTACTAGCATAAAAATTGTTTTTTAGCACCATGTATAACGGATCTCGCTTTTATGTTCAGTTCATATTCATCCGATGAGAATCCTCTCCATATTAATGATTTCGTGTGCTATTCAGAGTCAGAGTCATCCTTACTAATCTAATCTAGCTCTAACCAATTTTGCGGGTATGCCCAATGAGCTCAGTGCTTCATACATTTTATTCCTTCTTATCCTATCCAATGCTTATTTACAACCTATGAACAACGCATGAAGGGTTACCTTGTGTTCATATCAGGTAGTCTGGATGTCCCTTAGTGTAAAAATCTGATGTGTCACTGATCTATTAACTCTAAAACTGTCCCGATACTCACTTAGTTTATCTTCAGCAAATCTGTTGAGTCTCTATCTTAGCATCCTGGCTAACACCTTGTAAAAAGTATCCAACAGAGCAACACCTCTGTAATCTTCACATGCCAATATATCCTTCTTTTTGTATATGGGGTATAAGAAAGCTTTAGCTCAATTCTGTCATCATATTTTCCTTTTCCCATATCCTCTTGATAAGGCTATACATGCTTTTTGTAGTTCTTTCCTTCCATTCTTTACCATTTGCGCAGCTACTTCGTTTTCTCTCGGTCTTTTGTTATTTCTGAGCCCGTTAATTATACTTTTAATGTCTTCTTCACTAGGTACCTAGTTCTATTATTATGCCATCATCCTCTATACTCTAGGAAATTTTCATTCTTATCTGCATTTTGCCCATTCAGTAGTTCACTAAAATGTCTCTCCCATACAATACATATCACTGATTCTTATTCAATCATGACTGTTGCATCTTTTTTGTCATGTATAAATTGTAATTCTGGTGTCCCCTTTCAGTTTTTTTATCTTTTGATAAAATAACCGCTTTGTAACTCTGGTTCACACCATTAATATCAGGGCCGTGCGGTGCTATTATGCGGTGAGGCAACCGCATCAGGCGGCATCACAAGGGGGCGGCATAATCAGTAAAATCAAAATACAAATTGAGCCATTCAATAATTAAATGTATATATAGGACCAAGTGTCACCCGAAAATATTTAACTGGTGAAGGTTTAACAGAACTTATTTTGACAAATTTGGAAAAAATAGTCCTTGATTTTAAAACGGTTCAGAGGACAAGGTTATGATAACGGGGTTAATATGAAAGGAATAAGAAAGAGTGGGCAAAACAGAATATTTGAAAAATATCCGAGGGCGTTTTACGTGCCCTGCGCATGCCACCTTAGTCATAAATGACACAGCGTCTTCTTCAACAGAAACAACAAACTTTTTTTGTATTATACAAGAACTGTACACTTTTTTTCTGGTTTTACAAAGCGTTGGGAAGTTCTGAAAAAAAAACATGTTTCACAACTAAAACTAAAACCGTTGAATACTACTAGATGGTTAATTCGAATAGATGCATTGAAACCTCTAAGATTTCAATTTTGTGAAATACATAAATACATGACTTATTCGAAATAATAGAAGACGTCAACAATAATTCAGAAACTAAAGTCAAAGCACGACGATTTGTAATAAATATTAAAAATTATAAATTTATATGCGTTGTAGTTCTTTGGCATGCAATTTTTATTTAATATAAAATTCTTAATTTTATATAAATTTAGTCTCGAAGATGTTGCAACATGTAACTATAAATTTGTCAGATTGTGTAAAAATATCAGAAACTATGGAAAAAATGAAAATTTACTGAAAATTTGGCTATGATCAAATGAAAATTACTAATAATGAAATTGCAGAAAATCTTGTAAACAAGTTTCGAATTTCCTGCTGAAAAGGAATATTGAAACAAGGAGAAAAATGCGTCAATTTGATCTGTGGATTAGCTCTCAACAGAGAAAGATAAATTTAAAGTAAATTTTTTCATCTATATTTTAAACATTGCCTTTGATTCTTTGATCGATTTTCGCTTTTATAAATTCATAATAAGAATTTTAAATTTTTATATGATATTTTTAAATTGATGGAAATATAAGAAAATGGAAAGATGATAAAATACTAGAAAAATACTAGAAAATATTCGTTCAATACTTCTCATAGAAAAAGAATCGGATATAGAGGCAAATGATTTTCTAGTTATTGCATGATTTATCCCAAATGATATCATACTCCATGAAAACTTTAGTGGTTTTGAACTATTTGTGCCAAAATAACCTAATTTCTTTATACCCAAATATAGTTGTATCATTAAGGGCCGGTATTATCTGTTCCGATTAAAACCCGGTTTGTCATGCGAGATGCAGAAAGTACCAGCTCTAAGAATTTTATTAACACTTTGTCTCGGTAGCTTGGGGAAATAAATTTTTCAAAATTAAAAATGATTAAAAACTATTTACGAAGCTCCATAAGACAAACAAAACTAAAAAAATTAGCACTTATTTCAATAGAATCCTCACTAGCTGCTACTTTAGACTACACCAATCTGATTGACGAGTTTGCCAAAATTAAAATCAAAAGGATAAAATTGTAATTTTCTTAAATGTTATTTAATGTTAATACATATTATTTCATTTAATTTAAAGTATGTTTTGTTTTTAAAATATAAGTTTTCGTTCATTTTATGTAATTTCATTTAATAAAAATAAATACTAGTATTAATGTTCAATAACATTTAGGGCGCGGCATTTCGAAGACTTGCATCATATTGGAAAGGTGTACCGCACGGCTCTGATTAATATTATTTGTTTTTATACCAATTGTCTTAATCTTTCTTTTCCTCTGCTATAATAGCTCTTCATTAATATACTTTCTTTTTAGTTATATTTCGCTAACCTTTTTTATATCATAACGATTTTTCCTCTTTGGATTTGTTCTTCTCAGTTCTTTATCTTTTTGCACTATACCATATATAGTTCTGACCAGAAAATGGTCCGAAGCCATTTCGGTTCGTGTTTGGTATCATTCAATAAATTTTTGAAAAATATTGAACACGTATTTTTTAGTTTTTTGATCTGACGTGCATTTCGCGAAATATTCGCTTTTTTATGTGAAACTTTGTAACTAACACATTTCCTTATGCCCCGCTCAAATCGTCAGATTTTTGAAATTACTCTTTTGCATGTACTTGACTTACCTTATCTTAATCTGACGATTTCGAGTTTTTCTAAGGATAGATTTTTTTGGGACCCCCGTTAACGAACTCCCCTGTATTAAAAACCAATTATGGTTTCTCCCCATGTGATAATCTGACGCGCTCAAGTAACTGCAAAAATCGCCGCTTGGGCTCCCCTACCACTATTTTTATATCATGTTTTAGTAGGTGCTCATATTGATCTGTCAGTGATCAAAAAGTGTGTCTGTTTAATTATTTTGTATAGTAATTATGAATGACGTACCTACACGTTAATAATATACAAATATACAAATTAACTTTATATCCAACTCAAAATTAAGCTCTTAAGATATTTTCTATTCTGATGATATGACATGCTTATTTTACTCTTATTAATTTGTTACGTAAATTCCCAAATACTTATAATCCATAATCCATGAATATATCTTCTCAATAAGGCCATACCTGTTGCATAAATAAGCCAATACCTAGTTATTTATTAAAACTAACATGTAACAAGTAGGTACTTTCATCGATGCAAAGTTACATCTACCAAGTACCTTACCTTGATCAACGCCGATCATTCCATACAAGGTGTTACCCATATTAGGTCAATTGGGGTAAAGTCTGCATTTTACGGTGCATTTTTTCGACTATCGACCTTAGAATACCAATAAAGACCGGCCAAAAACAATACTGTGTTATTAAATATTAATCAGTTCATTTTCTTGTGAAATATGTAACTTCTGGAATTTTATTTGGGTGAAACTGAGGAAGATTAGCGACATATGGTTGTGTATAGAAAAGTGCTTCATTAAAAAGTTGTATAGCCAAATAAGACATTAAATTCTCAGTTTTAAAAGTGATGTAATGTCTTCGTGTCTGTAACGAAAACAATCTTGACCTTCGGAATTAAACCTTATAAATCTAGATACGTAAACTAGCTACTTATGGCTGAAATATTCAAATGGTAAGTTTTATATTCTTGTAATATGATCACGACTGTTGAATATTAAGAAAGCTACTGGGACTGTCACTATAATCCCTAGAAATAATTAATGTAAAGAGTATTAACAAATCCTCCGAAAATTAGATTTTTGATTTGAGTTGCGAAAAGTATTAAAAAAAACTACGTAATACCTATCACAAAATAGACCAGAGCGGATCTGTTTTGAGGTGGATGTGAAAGGTGGATTTTGCAGAAAAAGTTGTGTGATATTGTGATATCTTCAATAATAATAATTACCTATTGACTTTCCGTGAAGCTAGGACAAATAAACCCCGGACAAAAATCCCCACAAATTATCCCTGGACAAAAAATCCCTGGACAAAAAATCCCTGGACAAAATATCCCCAGACAAATAATCCCCACAATTTTTTTTGGACAAAATATCCCCACAAAAATCCCGGACAAAAAATCCCCAAGAAATATTTGCTGTCGAATAGTTCTCTAAAAGTTTTCCTGAAATTTTAACAAATTGCGAATTTCAATTCCATGCTGAAAACTTTAAATTATACATAACAAAAAAGTGTGAGTTTTTTCAAAAATCGTAGAAAATATGGGGAATGAGCTAAGGCCCCGTTTTTATGACAGGTGCTTAACGCGCGATTACAACTACATACATTTTACTTGAGACCGTTCACATGCTAACGCGCGTCTTAATGACCTAAAACGCGCGTTAGCATGTGAACGGTCTTCAGTAAAATGTATGTAGTTGTAATCGCGCGTTATCAAAACGCGTGTTAAGCGCCTGACATGAAAACGGGGATTTAGCTCATTCCCCATATCTTCCACGATTTTTGAAAAAACTCACACTCTTTTGTCATGAAAAATTTGAAATTTTCAGCATGGAATTGGAATTCGAAATTTGTGAAAAAATTTTAGAGAACTATTCGGCAGCAAATATTTCTTGGGGATTTTTTGTCCGGGATTTTTTGTGGGGATATTTTGTCCAAAACAATTTGTGGGGGTTATTTGTCCGGGATTTTTTGGGGGGATTTTTTGTCCGGGGATTTTTTGTCCAGGGATAATTTGTGGTGATTTTTTGTCCGAACCCCCTTTCCGTTCCACTTGGGGATCGGTAGGCATTTTCGGCTGCAATGCTATTCAAATGGGGATTCATTTTTTTCGAATCCTGAGAAAACTAAAAAGTATTTTTGAAAAATTTAAACGCAGAATGAAAGATTACGTTATTACCGACAGAGGCGTCTCTAGCCCAAGTAGCGCCCGTGTGCAGTTGATGCCCTGGCGCCCTTTGGTAGACGTGCTGTCAAAATGGAATAGTCGAATAGGTACCTACTTAGTACTAGTACATAGGGTATTAGAGGGTATTAGGTACGCTTATAATATAAACAAAAATCCAGATGCAAATAGTGCAATATTAAATGATGTCGGGAGCCACTAGGTATTTACGGCGTCAGAACAACCTACCCATCTGTTAAAAATATTTAATTAAAAATGAACTTTTTTATCTATGAGGTATGGTTGAAAATTGGTTGAGGAAATTTGACAGGTTTAAGTGCACTAGTAAATAGTACTTTTAGGAATAAAAACCTATAAATGAGTAACTATAGGTTAGATTTTTAGATGAATAAAAAATAACAAGTTTGTGATTATTTAAAAAAATAATAGGTACATAAAATGCACGCGGGTGTAAGTCTAAAATTCGTTATTGTAAACCTATATTCTTCCCCTTCATATTTAACCCATTATCGTAACCTTGACTACGCATATCTGGTATGTCAATTTCGATGGAGATTAAATATTCTAACAAAAATTGAGTTAAGCCCTGACCAGTAGTATCTGTAATAGAAAAAAAAACCTTGAAAATATGTTTTTATTTCAGCCTTATTGCTACTTGCATTTAAAAGAACGTACCGTATGGCAACCGATATTTTGTTCTTCGTGAGCAATACCTGAAGTGCAATCTGAAATAATTGAAAAATATTTTGATTGTTTTAATTCAAAAGTAATATGTAGTTCTTTTTATTCTTTCTCCCAATAAATTTATTATTTCATTTTGAATATTATGGCCCAGATAATGAGTTAGGCGTGACTCAGAATTTTGAGTAAGAGCAATATGTTCCGCAAGCACATTATCAAAATTAAAAGTATATTCAATCAACTTTAAAAAATTACGATTATCAGAATCGTAATTTTTTTCAGACTTTCCCTGTAAAGCCAGATATTGCCTCGCTAAAAGATGGATTATGTTGATTATTCGTTCAAGTACTGCCACCCAACGTTTTTTTTCTCGTTCAATTACAACTTGATTCAAAAAATCTACCGACTTTCATTTTAAAAGAATGGTTTTTAATGTAATTTGTTTCTTAAGACATGATCGGTGCCCTAAGCTTTTTTCATGACGCTCTAAAGCTATAGACAAATGCTGCCGATCTTTGTAACCCATTTTACCATTAAAAGGTGTAACATCAGTATGAAAAAGTTTACAATAAAACTAATAAACACAATCAGTCGATTTAGAGAAAACCAGCCTAGTTCTTAAAACAGTTTCATTATTTAACATCTTTTTAGTATAATACGTATTTGAAAAAGATCTTTTCGAACTATTCGAAGGATAGGAACGCTGTTTTACTTGTACTGGTCCACGCTCCATTAAAAATATCCTCTTTATGTCGGATAAAATCTGTGGCTATAAAGCAAGATCATTCATTATATCATCTTGAAGTATATTCTCCAGGAACGCTTCGGCACAAGAAGGTTCTTCGTCTGCTTCCACTACCAAGGACGAAGAGAATATAGATGACGACGTTGAAGAGAGGAGTTCTGATGTATAATTACTTTGGTTTTCATTTGCCCGATTGACAGTCGGGCGGACGGCAATCTATAAATCGTTCCAAGTGCCAATGTAATTTTTCATTAATCGTTTTAAATCATATTTTATACTGAAACAAAGTAAACGACCCGCTTTTTGGCGCTCGGGGCCCCCAACATCCCGGCGCCCGTGTGCACCGCACACCCTGCACAATAGGTAAAGCCGCCTCTGATTGCCGAGGGCCGAAAGTCCCTGAAAACTTCTATAATGTTTATTTTATTAAGTTACAGGGGTGAAAAACTGAGAGAAAATGTAGTGTGATTTTTAATTTCAAATATGTATCTCATTCAAAAGACACTTTTTATTTATTCTAAGGGATTTTCGGCCCTCGATAATAATTTAGTCTTTCATTCTGCGTTTAAATTTTTTAAAAACATTTATTAGTTTTTTCAGGATTCGAAAAAAATGGACACCATGTCAGTGGTGATTTTTCAAATCGAACATTCGCTATCTTTGTCATACAACGCACTGAGTCAAATAGAATATGGTGACAAGACAGTGACAGTTTTAAATAATTTAAATATTTGACATGGCATCGGGAATATTTTGAATTGTTGATTAAAGAATATTGATAAATGTATTTGATAAATAATTGATTTAAGACGTGAACTTAATAAAAAGTTATTTATTGTTTATTAGGTATTTATGGAAGATCCAAGTAGATAATACATCAGGATTATATTCTGTGATCCAAGTATTTTGTTGTTAAAGATGTTCAAAATAATTGTAAGCGTTCCATAGTAACAATATATGTATGTATTATTAAAAAATCACTTTTAACACTTTTCCTCTTTTCTCGATTGAGTATGTTGTACATATAAATTATTACAATCACTGAATATATAGTTAGTGAAAAAATTATCACATTTATTAACTGAATTAATAATTTGCAATTATACAAATAACAGTTATCCAAGAACATTCAAAAGCCATCTCTTTAAAGTTAATGATGACATTGTCAAGTAGAATGACATTCTAGATTCTAACAATGTTTACACATCCATACCAGTGTGAATTTCACTACACGTAATTTGCCGTGTAAAGACAGAAAAAGTAGATATAGCTGTAAACTATTTGCGAATTATGTACCCATGGCCTTAAATAGGCCCTGGGCCCAGAGCACGCCAAATAGAATTCTATTTTGCTGACGTCACAAAATAGAATTTTATAATGGGAGAATGGACGGTTGCTAGGCAACGTGACGTCACTAAAATAGAATTCTATTTGGCGTGCTCCCGCACCAGAATATTAAAAAAAAAGAGTGTATGTACCTACTTTGTACGCACGTAAGTTATTGGGACCGTGCAAGTTCAAAAAAGCGACACCTGACTTCATAGCTCAGCAACATTTTTCGCACTTTTAATTATATTGACCAATTATATTAGTCCTTGTTGCTGCATAATTGTCAAGGCCACAGCCCAAAAAAATTATAAGAGGAAAAGGTAAGACTGAGGTTATGTTATTAAAAGGTAAACAATTGTATGTAGTAAATAAAATTAATTATTAAAACGCAGTACTGCCAGCAAAATACAATTAATTAAATTTACTTTTATATAATAATTGCATATCATCTCAATATTGTGGAGCAACATATAATTTTTCTTCTTCAATGACAGTAGGTATGATATATACGTCAATTTGACAATTTCAATTGACAATGAATTATTTAAGAAAGTTGCAAGATTTCTCCGCTATTCGCGCACGATCGTTTCTCGTATCCCCTCCAAGTACTTGCACACTGATTTCAACGAAATATGAAAATATATTTTAAACAGTTTAATTGTATTTTTATTTAAATATTAAACTAATTTGAATACTTTAAATATTACCAAAAATTTAAAATAACGTTAATATGTCATTTTTTACGAACTGTAGCCTCCCCGCAATTACTTTTCCCTTGAGGAATCGTAGAAAATCTAAAAACCGTCAGATTTTCTACACAAACTTTTAATTTTTTTTCATCCTATTTTAATACTAAATTATCCTATTTCCAACGAAGACAAATCTAAAGACACAAAAATTGTAATAAATATATTTACTAAAAATACCAATATACACTCACCGGCACAAAATTCCGTCACCCAAAATTTTTGATTAAGTTTGACAATTTATAACTTTATTATTTGTACTCCGATTTTCAAGATTATTGCATCAGTTTATTTTATAGGTACATGTTTTGGTGTGGATTTTTATTATTTCAGTAAGAAAAAAATGTTTGGCTTAGATGGCATTATACGGGAGTGAATGGAAGCGTTGTATTTTCTCCTAACTTTAAAAAATTCTGTGGAAAATTTGGAGGGTTGGTTTTGTTACGTACTCCTTTTTGTGTTATCCTGAAGATATTTCTAAGATTTTGCTTTTTGAATTTACCGCGTATCTCTTTTCTTGTAAGAGCTGTTCAATTTTTTGTAAATAAAAACACTGATTGACTCATAAACATACATTTCTTAGAGGTTGGATTGATAAAATTAGAATGGCCTGCATTCAGCCCAGATCTCAATCCTATTGAGCATTTATGGGATGAATTAAAAAAAACTATTCGCCATCATCCTAGGCCTCCAGAAAATTTGGTACAGTTATAGCCCTGGCAAAGGAATATCGGGCTATTCCCCAGGCAAGGATAACACATCTTTATTTGATGCCAAAAAGATTGCGAGCAGTCGTTGCTGCAAGAGGTGGACATACCCGCTATTGAATTGTTTTTTTTTTGTTGTTAATTTTGTTTGTGTTGTTAATTTTAGTGTGATTGATATTTTTAATTAAGTAAACCTTCAAATCAGTGTATTTATTTACAGCTTTTAAAAGAAAAGAGATATTCGGATAATTCAAAAAACAAAATCTTGGGGATACCTCCAGGATAATACAAAAGGAGTATGTAACAAAAATCAGCCCTCCAATTTTTCCACAGAATTTTTAAAATTAGGAGAAAATACAACGTTTCTATTCACCCAACGACATGAAAACATGTACCTACAAACTGATGCAAGAATCTTGAAAATCGGAGTACAAATAATAAAGTTATAAATTGTCAAACTTAATCAAAAATTTTGGGTGGCGGAATTTTGTGCCGGTGAGTGTATTTTTTCGCACTTTACGTAGGAACTTGCATTGATACATACGTAACTTGAAAGATTTAGCAATTAACTTCATACTGTCGGTATGCGCGTACTTCATGCTGTCGCTTTTATAAAAATTCACTCTCAACATTTTCCCAATCGCGCCTAAAGAAGTATAACTTCAAAAAATAATACAAAATACAACCGCCAGATATTACTACAAAAGGAAGAGAAAAGTTCTCCATATTTGCTCTACTTTTTGTAAAAATATTCCTTGTTTTTACATTTTTATGGTATTCGTAAAAGATGCATAGGTTTCTATTCAAATTGCATCGGCTTTCTTAGGTGTTTGTAGATATTTCGTATTCTGCGTTCAACCACTCGTGTTTAAAAATAAGAATTAACATATGGACAACTTATATTGCAATGTGCTGTACATGAATAAGTACTTGTTTACGTGTACTTAGCTCTTTTCTGTGAATCACTACAACATTGCGAACCCGATATGTCATTGCAGAAACGGAAATATCAAATTTTGCTACACCAAAACAAATATTTAAGTTCAATAAAACAACACATTATATTTATTATTACAGGTACATTTTAACAAGGATTTAAAAAAGAGAGATCTTAAGTTGCCGCTCTTCGGCAAATAATGGAAAATTCCTTCTTCTTCTTCTCCTTCTTTTTGTACAGACATGAGTCTGTTTTTTCAATGTGCCTCCAGTAAGTTGTTCCATCGTTTTCGTGGTCTTTCGGTCTTTCCATCGTCTTCCTATTGGAGAACCGTCTCTCGCCGTCCTTACTACTCTATTTATTGTCATTCGGCTTATGTGGTCATTCCATTCTACTCTTCTAGTTTCTTACCCAGTTATTAATTTTCTTCATTCACCTCAGTGGCGGATCCAGTAGGATCCAGCATCGTCAAGAGGGGGGGGGGGCGATTGGCTAAATTTCTATGAAAAATCATTGAATAAATGGATGTTCTTATAATCTTTATATATAACTTGGTTTGAGAGGGGGGCCGATAGCCCCATCGACCTCTCCTGGATCCGCCACTGCTTCACCTTGAATCTCTGGTCGCATATAATATGTACTTCTAGTTCTGTCCCATAGTATCTTACCATCGATTTTTGGAAGGGTTTTCATCTCCGCTGTTTCGAGCAATTTTTTTGTCCTCTCTTTCACTAATTTTTGGGAAAATTAAGATGTTATATTCTGGCGGTTATATTAAATTGGTGCGGTATACGTTGTAAAATGTAAATCATCTTCACTTTAGGATATTTATTGCATCGTCTGCATAGCAGATTATTTATTATAAGTTGTTTTTCTCCCATTTGGTATTATTTTTTAGTTCTTATTTTTTTTATTATTTTTTAATCCATGAACAGATTAAACAACAAGTGACTCAGGGAATTCCCTGTCTTACACCATTGTCAGCTTCAATTGGGTCAGTTACTTCATCTTACATTTTTACTTTTATTGTATTGTTCTGGTAGATGTTTTCTAATTTGGCCATGATGAATAGGCAGGTAGTGAGGTGCATATGTTGACCTCCCCTTGTCATCTTTTATTTATCATTCGCTTGATTTGCAAGTAATAGAAACCACGAATAGGCGTAAAAAAAGCGTATTTAAAAAAAATGAATCTCTGGCATATAAGTAAGGATTGTCAAATAAAGGCGAAGAATGAACAAAAGGAAAAATTAGTGAAGATCCATGCCTAGAAGGAAGTAAAGACGCTAAGGTTCATTCTGGTCATTTTTGTTGAATAAAAGTTTTGGTCTGAATAAAAGTTACCTATTTTTACGTAAGGAATCCAAATCTGTAATAAAAAATGGATGCTCCTATTTAAGATTTTAAAGTAACCCACACCCCACCTCCATGGGGGGTCCCGTTTGGTGCCATTCGATGGATTTTTCAAAAATATTGAATAAGTGTATTTTACAGTTTTTCGATCTGATGTTCATTTCGCGAAATATCGCGGAATTCGTATTTAAAATATTAAATTTACCCCCCACTCCTCTCCGTGGAAAGTCGTTTTTGGTATCATTCGAAAGATTTTTAAAAAATATTAAGCACATATTTTTAAGTTTTTTGATCTGTCATTCATTTCGCGTAATATTCGCTTTTTTGCTGTGAAACTTTGGAACTCACCCATTTCCTTACGCCCGGCTCAAATCATCAGATTTTTGAAATATATACTCTTTTGCACGTACTTAACTTACCTCATCTTAATCTGACAATTTCGAGTTTTTTTAAGGATAGATTTTTTTTTCGAGCCCCTCTTAACGAACTCCCCTGTGTTAAGAGCAAATATATGGTAGAGGTACATCTGCAGGGTACCAGGTTTCTACCCATATGATAATCTGACGCGCTCGAGTAACTGCAAAAATCCCCGCTTGGGCTCCCCTACCATTATTTTAACCGGCTGTATCTCAGGAACTAGTCCTCACAATTCAACTTTTTTACTTTTAAGATAAGCGTTGTACCAAGTATTTTCTAGTTCCGTTTTGTAAATTTCATTTAATATAATAGTAACGGAGATATTCTATTTGTTTATAAGCCAAAAAATTGTTTACAACTTTAAAACATTGCCGTGGCTGCTTAAATAATCCGATTTTATTTCTGTAAAGTTTATTAGATATGTAGAGCGCCTGTTTATATGTAAAAAATTAGCGAAGTTCTAAACGGTCTACTTTTTGTTAAGAAATTTTTAAAAAAATTTTAACTTTAAAAAAAATTAGATTAAAAATTTATTGTTCAAAATCTATTAGGTCGATTCTAGTGAAATTTGGTGGACGGTTTAAGTATGTTATAAGCATTTTCTAAGCGAATTACGAAGGTTCGAAGTGCAACCAAAGTGGCTGAAAAACTATTTGTATTTATTGCTATTTTGTATTTATTGCTATTTTGCAGAAAGGGTAATTATTTAAGACATTTTTAATCAGTCGTATATTATACAAAATTGAATTATCTTTATTTTATTTCCCTACAACTTTGTTCCAAAATGAATCGTTTTAAAGTTATAAGCTAAGAAAGTAGAAAAAATCGATGTTTTTCGAAATTTTTAAATATTTTAATTTTTTTATTAATGTTCCGGGCATATTTGAGAAGGAGCATAAGTCAATTATAATTATTAAAGTAGTCACCTAACTTTATCAGCAAAAATCCGAATGCCATCTCTCACATCTAAAGATAGAGGTTTTTTCACAGATCCGTCCTGGTCTAAAACTAATTTTATTTATAAAAAAAAACGGCCGGTTAATAGGGCATTCCAACATGCTGTCAAAATTAAAACTATATGGCTGCCGAGAGGCAAACATAAATGTTATTCTGTTAGTTCTTAATGTGCTTTATTAGACCATTTTAGTTACGTTTCTTTATAATTTTGTGTTGTTCAAGGATTAATTTCTCTTACACTGGAAGAATTAATTTAAAAAGATAATATGCCTCATTTCTCTTGTGTATTGAAGTGTGGAATACGAAGTCACCGTGATAAAATTTAGTTTTATCGCTTACCATCAGTGCTACATTTTAAGCATAAAACTGAACTAAATAAGTTATCATATGAGAGACAAAAACAATGGTTAAATGCTATAAAATGTCCTATAACAATGCTAAATAACTATGTCCATGTTATTTACGCTTGGACAACTGTCTCCACTGATAGTTAACTCAGACACCTTGAGGGAAAATGAATCTATATTATTTATTTTAACAAACTTTAGCTACATTTTAAGCATAAAACTGAACTAAATAAGTTATCATATGAGAGACAAAAACAATGGTTAAATGCTATAAAATGTCCTATAACAATGCTAAATAACTAACTACATATGTCCATGTTATTTACGCTTGGAAAACTGTCTCCACTGATAGTTAACTCAGACACCTTGAGGGAAAATGAATCTATATTATTTATTTTAACAAACTTTAGCTTGTAGCTACGAGCAACATATGTATTCTCTACCAACAACTTTTGAAAATATTCACTCATATTTATTTATTCACTACTTAAAACTAAACAAAGTCGTAAAAGTACTTCTACAACTAAAAACTATACAAAATCAACAAAAAAATGTTTGGAAAATATAACTAAAAAACTATTAAAGGTAAAAAACTTGAGAAGAAACACAATGTGGTCCAAATATAAATAAATACAATGTTTGTCTCCCAGCAGTGTCATAAACCTCAAAGTCCTGGAATGCTCTATAATGTACATCTATGTTAACCTTAATCTCAAAATCATAAACGTCAATCAAAATTTTGAAGTAATTATCGGTTTGTCATATAATGGCACGAAAAAAACGAACTCGTACCCCAAAGAAGGCACAAAAACCTAAGCAGATTAAAAGTAAGCTGTTAAAACCTACCAAATACACATTTAATCCAAAAAACGTAACCACACTCAGATGCCCCATAACTTGTGAAAAATTTTTCCGGAAATTTTTAACTTACGATGAAATCACGGAATACCTAAAGAGTGTGCAAAAAAGATTTCGTAAGAAGTTTCACCTTGAAGAGATTGGTAAGTCCACCGAAGAAAGATCTATATACATGGCTATCATAACAAACAATTTAAAAGATCGAGAAAAAATGGCTGTGTTGGTAGAAGCTGGATCTGACGGATCCAACATATTAGCAGTTGCTTCCGCGCTGTATCTTATAAACTTTTTAACCAGAAATCAAAGCTTTGTGAAGATTATGGACTATTATATTCTTCCATGTTCTAATCCAGATGCTTACGACAGGATTATTAAGAATATTGATCTAAATGGGACAGTTCCTGTAAACTTGGCTAACAATTTTCCGATAATTCTTGGTGCCAAGGCTTTAGAAGGCGTTACCACGCAAGACTTTGTGGACGCTCTTGAAGAATGGAAGATAAACTTAAGATTTTCTTCACCTGTTACTAATGCTATCATCAAAGCAGTCGCTCTCACGCAAAAACATGTGAAACTGTTCATTTCTTTACAAGAAGGGGGATCATCATTAGTTTTTCCCTTTGGTTCTTCTTCTGAAGTGTCTAACGATGAAGAAGAACTTGCAACAATGGCGCAATCAGTACAACGTGTTTTAAGAAACATTAAGATTGAGATTGGCTCACTGTACACAATTTGTGGGTTAACTTTTGGATCAGTTATAGACTTTTTGAAGTATCACTGCGGGGATATAAAATTTACGTATATATTTCATATTAAAGATAACGAACAAGAGACCAGTATACGGGATGTTTTGGTTTATGGTGAGGATGTTTTTAACTGTGTTAAATCTCTCGCAAGAAATGTATATATGCATTATAATAAACTAAAACCTAATAAAAGTAAGTGCAAATAAGTCTATCTGAGTTTTGTTTGTATGATATTTGATAAGAGATGGAAGCCTCAAGGAAATAGAACCAGAGGAAGGCCCCATAAAAGATGGATAGACGACGTATAGGGGGATCTTAAAAACATAAACATCAGGCAGTGACAAAGGAAAGTATCCGACAAGGAAGAATGGAAGACCATTGTTAAGCAGGCCAAAACTCACAAAGGGTTGTAGCGCAATTAGAAGCAAGGGCGGATCCAGGGAGGGGGCCATGGCCCCCTCCGAGAATTTAAAAAAATATAAATCCAAATATTTTCAGTTCAAATGTTTTTTAATTTCAAACACATATATATGTATGTATGTACAAAACAGGGAATAAATATGTATTCTGGACTAGAATTGAAAAAAGGAAGTAACGGAAGCTTCAAGAATGACTTGGGTTTTTTATAAATCAAAATGTTGATAATTTTACAAAGTGCCAATTATTAGAACGGCCTTGACAGCCATCAAAATCATATAAATTTCCATAATATTCTATGACATACAAAGAATAAAAAAGAAATGAAGCGTTACTTGGGCCACTAGCACTTAGAACAAAGAAGTTGGTTGGTATTTTCCCAGAGTCAAAAGGAATTGTTTTACAAGTATTGTGTTTTATTTTTATAATGGAAAATATGGTCACAATAACGGGATGACAGCCCAAAGCCTTGTCACGAAACCTTTAACATCTTTCGCCAAACTCATGAGCAAAGACGGAGCCATATAAACCCATGAAAAAACATCATACCACAAGGAGTTCAGGTTGAGCTGGATTTTCTACAAAGTTATCGCAACCCTCAAAAGTCAATCATTAACCAGATAGACTCTCAGAGGTCTAAACAGATACAAAAAAAATAAAGAAAGACTACGACCAATAGTAGGGTCTATAGTCGACAAAACATTCCTCTAAGAGACCATCGTGATGATGGCCTTCTGCTTCTGGAAGAAGATGCTGGACCTAACAATGAGGGGAATTGTTAAGGTTTAAAATCGCATCAGGAGATAAGACTCTTAAATAACACCTATCCACAGCATCTTCCTGAGCAACATACATTAGTAGCAGCAGTCAAAATCAATTAATAACATGATGTGGTGACGAAATAATTGAACAAATAATATTTGACAAAACCACCGACGTATCCCACGTGGAACAGCTTTCTCTAAATTTGAGATACATATACAATAACAACATTAGTGAAGACTTTGTCACATTCATTGACGCTTATGAGAATCTAAAAATAATTAGTGAAAATCAAGAAAGAGGGAAAGAACAAGGCCTGACAGGAGAAGCATTGGGAAAATAGTATTAAATTTGTTGAAAGAACTGCACTTGGATCCGAAGAAATGTGTAGGAATCGGTACTACGGCAGGAGTGGTTAGTTTTAAGGCAATTTTCACATTCTTTTACCGTGTGTAACACGGTAAACACGGTAAAAGAGTGTGAAAAGTGCCTTAAAACTCACTATTGTAACCCTAATTTTTAAAAATTACCCCCCGTACCTCCGGTACTCCTCTCAAAAAAAAGTTTATGGCCCCTCCCGAAAATCGGTCCTGGATACGCCTTTGATTAGAAGAAGAGAAAATCTTATTTGATATTGGAATATGTAAAAGAGTCTTCTTTTCTTCAGAGTGTAGTATATTAAATTAATGTATGTGTTACCGGTCAAACCCGATTTCAAGATAAACTAGTTTGGCCTAGGCCAAACTAGTTTGTCCTAAGCGCGTTAGGATAAACTAGTATGGCCTAGGCCAAACTAGTTTGTCCTATCGCGCGTAGGCCAAACTAGTTTGTCCTAAGCCAAACTACTTTATCCTGATATAAATACACACACTTCAGGCCAAACTAGTTTATCCTGATATAAAGACGAATACTTCAGGCCAAACTACAGTGAAACCTCTATAAGTCGGATTAATCGGGACCGCGTCCGATCTGGGTTATCGAAAATCCGGGTTAACCGGAGAATATGATAAAAATTAATAAAATATTGTATACTTACAGATAAACTCCATTATAATTGCAAAAACATCAAATACATATGCACAGTACATCTAAATTACGTATCGTATAGTTGTATACAGTATTGTTTATTTCTTGGTAAAAAATTTACGTCAGTTTCGGTTTTCATCTGACGAAAATCGTTTCGGGTTAGCCGGACTTCCGGGTTATGGGAGACCGACTTATCGGGGCTCCACTGTAGTTTATCCTGAAGTGTATATTTTTATATCAGGATAAACCAGTTTAGCCTAGACTAAACCAATTTAATCTAGTCGAAAGTACATAATTGATTACAGATTGGTTGCTGATTTAAACGTAAGTTTAGAAGACACTATTAAGAGTTGTAAGACTTTTAAGTATTTAGGGTAAATGATAAACCGAGATGGCACTTGTATAAAAGATAAAGAAATGAAAATAGTACGGGGAAAACAAGTCACGAAAGCACTCCATGGAGTGATATGGAAGAACACTCTAACTAAAGAAAACAAAAAAGGATTTTTCAGGGCATAGTGCTGATTATTATTATCCTACAAGAGCGGAAGAATATCCAGTGACAACAATAATACGAAATAAAATACGAACAGTTGAATTGGAGTTTATGAGAAGGTGTCTACAAATCATCAGGTAGGATAGAATAAGAACAGAGGAAATATGAAACAGAATAGAAGTAGAATGCTCAATTACAAAAAGTTGTGGTAGTAAAAGTAGAGCTCTGAAATGGTACGGGCATATACAAAGAATGCAGGAGCACAGGTGGCCGAAAAGATTACTGGATTGAAAAATTGAAGAAAAAATCTTCTGTGTAAAAGGTATATTTATTTAAAACCCCAATAAAGGGCTACATTAAAAGACAGAACGTTTTCGCTCTAAAGAGAGCATCATCAGTGTTCTAAACAAGCTCTACATGCTAAGCCACCAAAAATACATGGGTTAAAACCCTTAAAATGCCGACCAAAATCTTACATTGGCATATTATATATCAAACCCTGGCGATGGGTGAAATTTAAACAAGATATACCTCAAAGCATCATATGACTATATGTGTATGTGGGTGGTTGAGTTGATTTCTGTCTTCACAAAGAGAAAGGTAAAAGCCAACCTTTTTGGTCGGCATTTTAAGGGTTTTAACCCATGTATTTTTGGTGGCTTAGCATGTAGAGCTTGCTTAGAACACTGATGATGCTCTCTTTAGACCGAAAACGTTCTGTCTTTTAATGTAGTCCTTTATTGGGGTTTTAAATAAATATACCTTTTACACAGAAGATTTTTTCTTCAATTTTTGTAATTAATGGTATACAGCCAGCTACAGGAAATTTTTCCTTATGGATATTACTGGATTGCACCCGCGGGGAGAAGGGCGGAGAGGAAGACTTGCTGTGAAATGGAAAACTCACATAGGAAATGCTATGATAGATAGAGACCTCGGAGATGGCGACTGGGAGAATAGAGTGCTATGGAAGACGAAAACGGCAAACTCATAATGGGAAAAAGCCAAGAAGAAGAAAGTAGTTCAGCGAACTACGAACTAGTACGGCTTAATATAAATAATAAATTGAATAAAATACTTTATTCTTGAAAAAATAATCATTTTATTAAAATTATAATTATTCGTAACAAACAAACAATAATCTTGAGTTATATTCGCGGACGGACGGACAGACAGCCTAGGTCAAATTTCTCACGTTTAGTACCATCCTTGGATTATAAGCTTTCATTTGACACCTCATTTGTCATTCTACCTGGTATAATGACGGAGGAGTTGAGTTCACGGACAGACAGACAGACGGACGGACGGACGGACAGACGGACGTGGATAGTTCAACGTTTCCACATTTTTTCAAAATTGGTGAAAACAATATCAATTCGTACTCGATTTTATTCGTAAGTGTATCTTTCTTTTAATTTTTGGAGAAAACCTCATCCTTTTATTTATTATTTTTTATATTATTTAATTATACAAGAATATATTGAATTATAGCGTGTATCAATATCTTCATTCAATGATTCATATCAAATACAATGATGTATGATTTTTTTGCCATCTCTGTTGGGACGTGATTTGGGAATGTAAAAGTCCCCCGCATGTAATAGCTATTTGTATAACAAGGGAGGAAAGTGCTAGTTTTCCTCCCGAGAATGAAGTTTACTGCCCGACGCGTAGCGGAGGGCAGTAATCATTCAAGGGAGGAAAAGGCACTTTAATCCCATGTTATATGGTTTTTCCACCTTCCTCAAATAACAAGTCATTTTTTCATTTTTACTTAATTTATTTATGTAACTAACCAACAAAATTTATTAGAACTAAAACTAACCAGTAGGTACAATATAACTGTCAACTGTCAAATATAAGTCAAATTATTAATGTAAACATTGTTAAATCAAAATAACAATTTACTGTTTTTTACCATTTTGCAAAATACAGAGTGTTTTTAAATAAACGTTAAAATGTATAGATACTTACGTAATAGAAAATAGATATTGTACAGGGCGTCAATAAGTTATATTTCATGAATGAAATACTATGACGTCACTTTTACTTTTCCTCCCTAGGAAGGAAAAGTACAACTTTGCTCCCTACAATCAGGCCTGGAAAAGTATACTTTCGGTAGAGGTAGGTGGAAAAAGTCCTTACATGTTCGCTAAATTACTTTCGACTCGGCTAAATTGGTTTAGACTAGGCCGTACTAGTTTATCCTAAAGTGTGAGTCTTTACTATATCAGGATAAACTAGTTTGGCCTAGACCAAACTAGATTTGCCTAGGCCAAACTAGATTCGCCTGAAGTGTGTGTATTTATAAAACTAGTTTGGCCTAGGCCAAACTAGTTTGTCCTGAAATCGGGTTTGGCCGGTAACATATGCATGTATTTGGTACAGGTTGGAACAAATTTTATATCAAGTTTAGATGAAAATATGAGATATACGAGGAAATAAACTCCTATAGCTGGTTGTATACTATTGATCACAAAAATAGTTAAATTCCTTTGTAAAAGGTATATTTATAAAAATCCTAAAAAGGGCTACATCACAAAACGTTTTCTGAACATAATAATTCCATCATCATTACTTATTTCAAGTCAAAGTACATGTCTGAGCCACCAAGTTAAGTGGGTAAAAACCCTTTAAATACGATAAAGTTTTAATTAAATTGTTTAAATTATGGTATTAGGTACATTAGATATGATGGCCAGATAAAATAGCAACAAATCTAGAAACGACGCAATGTATCCCACACATAATACCGCTATTAATTTGCTATTAATTATCACCTTTCTTTAAATTAAACTATTATTAATGGGATTATTTGAAATCGTATATTCAGGCTGGTCTCCATTATTTTTTTATTGGCGAAGGTCCTATTTAATAGGTGATAGGTCAAATATATTGTTCTTTATTGCACTTAAACTTAAAATAGAACTGAAATAACAAAATTGGCGGCCGTAGGTGGCACATGCATTTGCACAAAATAGGAATGTGTTTAATAAAACAAGAACTATAAAATAATGTTTTAAAGATCGGGTTATGTAAAATCAGCGGAGTATTCAAGGATAACAGTGTTTTATTTGCACGTTATTAGTCAGTCATATGAAATCATTTAATTAAGCAATGCGAGATATAGAAATAGTTTAATTTTGAAGTCATAAATTACTTGCAAAATATGAGTCCATGTTCAAGAGGCAAAAGAAAAAAAAATACAATTGGTTTGGTTATAGCATAGCCATAGGCGTGGAAGGGTCCGAGGAACCCACACTAAATTTCGAGGGGCGCTATTGTAGCAACTACATTCAAAATGATATTGTACATTCTCTCAAAAAGGAAATTCTAAGGGGTATTTAGAAGGAAGTGGAAGGGCAGTCTGTTTCTGGGAATGCAGAAGATTTATGATGTCACTCGCCATTGATCAGATTGCTATTGTTTTTAGATATACAGTGCGTCCATAAAGTAACGCATAAATTCATTATTTCGTAAACCGGAGACTTTAAGGAAAAATCCTGAAACAGGTCGATTTTTATTTTTAAATTGCGATTTTTTGACATACATATCATACTAGTGACGTCATCCATCTGGGCGTGATGACGTAATCGATGATTTTTTTTAAATGACAATAGGGGTCATATAATAGCTCATTTGAAACGGTATGTAATTCTCTATTCAATAATATAAACATTAATATAATTATTTATACAGAGTGTCTAAAAAATGTTTTTTTAAATTAAATTAATTGGTACAAAAAGATAAATGTATGTAATTTGTTTAATTCTAAATATATTTTATTGGTGCCAGAAAACATAAAAACGTTTTATTTAAAAAATAAACATTGATTTTCGCTTAAGCGTAATGTTAAACTTCCAAGAGGCAGGTGGGTGGCAGCTCTAACATTGAATTTAAGCGAAAACCAATATTTATTATTTGTCAAATAAACATGTATTCCTGTTTTCTGACAAAAGTAAAACGAATTTTGAATTAAATAAGTTACATACATTCTTATTTTTGTCTCAATTAATTTAATTAAAAAAATATTTTTGGACACCCTGTATAAATAATTATGTTATTGTTTGTATTAGTAAATAGATAATTAAATAGCCTTTCAAATGAGCTATCACATGACCCCTATTCTCATTTAAAAAATTCATCAATTACGTTATCAAGCCCAGATTGATGACGTCACTTGTATGATATATATGCCAAAAAATTGTAATTTAAAAATAAAAATCGACCTGTTTCGGAATTTTTCCTTAGTCGCCGGTTTACGAAATAATGAATTTATGCGTTACTTTATGGACGCACTATATACCTTAAGGCTGTAT
Source organism: Diabrotica virgifera virgifera (assembly GCF_917563875.1). NCBI lineage: Eukaryota > Metazoa > Arthropoda > Insecta > Coleoptera > Chrysomelidae > Diabrotica > Diabrotica virgifera. The sequence goes on along the minus strand of NC_065449.1, from coordinate 9,415,558 downwards.
ATTTCCAGTTGAAAGGCTAGTAGCAATGAATCATTTAAATTTAACTGATGCATATTTTCATCATTGAAACGTAGACAAAAAAACTGGCCACGCCTACGAGTATAACCTAGACCTAGACTATCGGATTCATGTTTTGCATTTCGAGTAAGAGTTTTTGTGTATTTACAGAGTCAACTGCTTGCTGGTAGTTTATAAATAATAGTAGGTGTAAATTTATGTCATGTCCCTAGATGTATTTCATCGGTAGTCCAGATAATTTCAGAATCTCCCACATTTGCTCTTTCTTTGTACTGTCGAAGGCCTTTTCGATGTCAATAATCATTATATTTATATTTTTCGCCCTTCGCTAGCTTGTTTCGAGATAATTCTTAGAGTACTAAAATGGTCGGATAGAAGAGCGTTTATCATTATATATTATCATTCATAAAAAACAAGAATCGAATTCCTAAGCAACTGAAAACAAACCGAACAGCAGTGCCCCAAAATTAGAAAACAGTGGAGCAAATATGGAAGAACTTTAAGGAGCTAATGTCAAAAACTGCAAGCGAAACGATAGAGATGAAAAAAATAGAAAACAGAAAATTGATAACCCGAGTCACATTACAACTAATAAGTAGAAGCAATAAGGAAAATCGAAGTAAATGTTACAAAATGAAGAAACAGAAGAAGGAAAAGTGCGAGAAAGAGATTACAAAAATGAAAATATAGTAGAAGATAAAAGGAATTACGTAAAAGATATGCTGAAAATGTCAGAAAGAGCTGCGCATGAATACGATCTGAGAACACAATACACCATCATACAAATTGTGACAGGGAAAACTAAAAAGTAGTAAACAAATCAAATATAAACACGGAGAAATAATTAAAGCAGAACATGAAATAATACAAAGATGGACAAAACACTTGGAAGAGATATACTCTAAATAAAAGGCAACACCAGATATAGACGAAGAAGGGGAAATACAGGAGTTAAACGTTAGCGCAGATTAGATTAGATTACGGTGGGCAGGGCACGTGGTCCGCATGCATGAGAATATAATCCCCAGAAAATTGCTAAATGCAAGAATACAGGGAAAAACGCCTGTTGGAAGACCTAAAAAGAGATGGGAAGACGAAGTCGATGAGGATGCCAGGAACTTCCTGGAAACGCGTTCATGGAAAAGAACAGCGGTAAATCGAAATGATTGGAGAAGCTTGTTGAAGGAGGCCAAGGCTCGATTTGGGCTGTAGTGCCATTGGATGGATGGATGGAAACGTTAGCGCAGATGACATTACGAAAGATGAAATGCAAAACACACTGAAACAACTAAAAAATTGCAAAGCCGCTGGAAGTGACAACCTGCCGATAGATTTAATAGAGCTCGACTCAAATGAATCAGTAGAAATGTTTAAACAAACTCTTTATATTTTCCGACGAGGAGCTACCAAAGGAATGGAGCGAGGGTGTAATTATTAAGATACCAAAAAAAGGTGATCTAAGTAGATGCAAGAATTGGCTAGGAATACTACTTCAGTACCACATAAAAATAATGTCCAAGAGCATATTGAATAGACTGAAGTCGAAGCTAAACAAGAAACTAAGAATCAACCAAGCAGGCTTTCGTGTTAAACCTCTTCTATCGTAACATTCATACTACTCTAAATAGCTCAACAGAGTTACAGTTGTACTATGGTCTCAAATTATTTAGCCAGGATATACATCATCTTCCCATGCAGCTTCTGCTCACTATCTTTTTCTGTATAATGATGTGCAGCAACACATATCTCTTTCCTCTCATGACATGGTCCAGATATTGTAATTTGCTTATTCCCTATGCTTATATTATATAAAATCTATTTTGGCTTTATTTCATTAAATCTTAAATTCTACTATGTATTTAATTAAGACAATAAACGCATTTTTTTTGTAGCGCTCTGTCCATTCAATTTTATATTTCCGCTCATTGTACGTTTCTGCAAAAAAAGATCAAATTGTGCAGATGCATGAAGCAAAATAAATATTTGATGTAAATCACTCATTGTGACTGTTGTCTATAAATAGCAGTACGCTAATTTTTTTTGTTATGTAAAATTGAACATGATAATTTAGTTACCTTGGTGGTCGAAATTATGAATTTGTGGTGTGTGACAAAAGTAAAAAAATTTTTGTGTAAAATTCTTCTTGGAAAAAACAAGGAAATGCAAGAGAGGGCAAAAGTGAAAGAAGCAGAAGAGTCGTATTAAGCGAAGTATAAAATAAATACAAGAAAAAAACTATAGTGACAGATTGGGAATTTTTAACAAATTACTTATAAACTTACGTGCATAGAAATCGGCCCACTTAAAAATTTGGTCATTTTTGATGTCTCATATCTCTTAAACCTGTTGGCCGATTTAAGCGATTTTCTGAAAAACTGTGTTTTATTATCAAAGTTCGCATCACCCTGTGGAATATTCTAGCATTTATAAAATACTGAAATTAAAACCCAACTATCTCTTAAAACCTACCAAATTTCATTTGCATATCTCAACTGGTTTTAAAGCAATAAATAAATCGTCAGTTTGTAAGAAAAAATTCAACATCTCATATCTCGGAAACGAAACATTTGCGGACATACGTTTATAAAGCCAAATGTCATTATTTTTTCATCCAGAATTACCCCTTATAGTTTGTCGCACTTATTTAAAAACACCGTGTATTGATAAAGTACATGTCTAGTTGTTAAAGTACCTAACTTTTTTATTATCCAACATAAACAAATGAATCAAAAAGCAGAATGTTAAAAAAACCTGAGGCTATAGCTGGGTTTTAATTACAGTATTTTATAAATGATAGAATATTCCACAGGGTGATGCGAACTTTGAGAAAAAAAATAGTTTTATTGGTACGCCCGTATACAATGAAAATTTACCTGTTTGGCAACACTATTATTACAGTGGTATTGCTAAAGAATCAGGCAGGTATAATACGTTCAAAAAACCATATAAATCAGCCAACAGGTTTAGGAAATATGAGATATCAAAAATGACCAAATTTTTAAGTGGGCCGATTTCTATGTACGATTATCACATGGGGAGAAACCTTGTAGGAGTACCCTGTAAATGTACCTCTACCATATATTGGCTCTTAATACAGGGGAGTTCGTTAAGAGGGGTCCGAAAAAATCTATCCTTAGAAAAACCCGAAATTGTCAGATTAAGATAAGGTAAGTTAAGTACATACATGCAAAAGAGTGTATATTTCAAAAATCTATCGATTTGAGCGGGGTGTAAGGAAATGGATGAGTCACAAAGTTTCACAAAAAAAAGCGAATATTTCGCGAAATGAATGTCAGATCGAAAAACTAAAAAATACGTGTTCAATATTTTTCAAAAATCTATCGAATGATACCAAACACGACCCCCCACGGAGAGGGGTGGGGGGTAAATTTAAAATTTTAAATACGAACCCCGCGATATTTCGTGAAATGAACATCAGATCGAGAAATGCAACATACACGTATTCAATATTTTTGAAAAATCTATCGAATGGCAACAAACACGACCCCTCACGGAGGTTTAGTGGGGGGCTACTTTAAAATCTTTAATAGGAGCCCCCAAATTTATTGCAGATTTGGATTCTTTGCGTAAAAATAAGCAACTTTTATTCGAGACATTTTTTTCGAATTATGGATAGATAGATGGCTCTATAATCCGAAAAAACGATTGTTGGTAATGGAAAATTAATGTTGTTCTGAAGCTATTTTCTTGTGGTATTTTTGTAATCAACTATTCTAAATGGGAAATAAGCCACAATTTAACTAAAAAAAAATGATTTTATTAACGTTTCGACGTCCAAATCGGATGTCGAAACGTTAATAAAATCATTTTTTTTAAATTAAATTGTGGCTTATTTCCTATTTAGAATAGTTGATTATGGAAAATTAAATTAAAAAATGGAATGTCCCCTCTTTATGGAAAACTTTATTTAACTTTTTTTTTGGTTTTAGGACGTACTCTTCAAAACCCAATAGGTTCCCATAACGCTCGAGTAACTGCAGCATACTTTCCTCCACTACTATAATTACTAGAGCTGCAAAAACTAAACAGAAAACCAACCCTATTCTAAAATATTATAACCGACTAAAATTATTAATCATCACCGAAATAAAATTTTTACTATTTTTTAGTTTGCAGTAAATTTGTATATTCTTGTATGAAAGGGGGTTTTGTCTAAAAGCGGCTTAGATTGAAAAATAACTTCACTTTTAACGTTTCAAAAACATTTTTGAAAAAATTGAACTAAATTAAAGGAAGAATTTAATGTTCTTGAAAATATATTTAAAAAAAGACAAAAGAATAAAAATCTTAAATTTTCAGACGAGTAGGTACCATAATTGTATAGGTATCTATAAAATAATCGTAATATAAAAAACGAAAAAATAATCTTCACTCACCTCGCAACTTCTCAGCACAAGATTAATAAAAAAAATTGCCAGTAATAAAGTCTATAGCAGAGTAATAAGAACCACAAAGGACACACCAAAAATTCGAAGCAACTGTCTCTTTCAATTATTATTATTATTATTGTTATCGCCCGTGTGTACAATACGCGTAGTTGCCGGCTATCGACTGTGTTATTTTCTATAATGGACCGCGAAGGTGGGACATCTCATATCTTGAGGTGGGCATCCCACAAACCCGCTGACCAGACACCTACTGTAGACATCACTCGGTGCCCCCACTTACCACTTCAAGACACGTCACTCTTGCTGGTATACCGCCGATACGCTTATGGATTAAGATCAAACATAAATATAATATATTTATTATTATTTATGGTTTTTAGGAAATATTGAGTATTTAATTCAATTGAAATCCGTTTTTGTAAAAAAAAACACGTAAAAGTATTATTATTAATAGACCATGAAGGATCTGTCTTGAGGTGGGATGTGAGATGAGATGGATGTGGCATTCTGATTTTTGCAGAAAAAGTTGTGTGATAACTTAAATAATCTATACTTTCCACCCATAATCTATACCTTAACCTCAAATAGGTCGGGAATATTAATAAAAAATCAAAATAATATGTAAAAATAATTAATAACTAATATCACGTTTTTTTCTACTTTCCTTGTTGATTGCTTAAAACGATTCATTTTGGAGCAAAGTCCTACTAGTCCAGAAAGCCACTGCGCATCCGCTGGGAAAAATATTCCGATTCGGATTTTTTGCACAATCTTACTCAAAAAAGGACCCCTTTTAACAAATTTGCATGTTGCCAGGACCAAAAGTGGGTCAAAAATTTTTTAAACGTTTTTTTTTTGTTTTTTTCCTAAAATTATTTTTTTTGAATGGAACCAAGTTTTTTTAGGTTTTTGTATCATTCCAAACAGAAAAGGTCTTAAGTGACATTTCTCTAAAGTTGATAGTTTTTGACATATAAGCATTTTTAACCCTCAAAAACTATGTGAAAAACTGAAAATTTGAATGTAGTCAAGGTAGATAGATATTCTTTAAACATCGATTGATGAAATCCCGAAGAGTTTTTTGCAATATTCAAAACTCCTTTGCTTTTTTATTGCTAATGAAGCGTGCGCGTCACTATTTTCCACCGACAGTATGGTGCAAATGAAAGGAATAAATTCGTAACCAGTTACAAGAATAAATTCGTTATTTCGTAAACCGGCGACTTTAAGGAAAAATCCTGAAACAGGTCGATTTTTATTTTTAAGTTATGATATTGTGGCATATATGGTATACTAGTGACGTCATCCATATGGGCGTGATGACGTAATCGATGATTTTTTTAAATGAGAATAGGGGTCGTGTGCTAGCTCATTTGAAAGGTTTTTCGATTCTCTATTCAGTAATATAAACATTTATATAATTATTTATACAGGGTGTCCTTCTACTTCTTTTTTGTCAAATACATAATTTAATTTAATAAAAAATTTTTGGACACCCTGTATAAATAATTATGTAAATGTTTACACTACTGAATAGAGAATTGAAGAACCTTTCAAATGAGCTACCACACGACCCCTATTCTCATTACAAAAAATCATCGATTGTGTCATCACGCCCAGACGGATGACGTCACTAGTATACCATATATGCCACAATATCATAACTTAAAAAAAAAAAAAATCGACCTGTTTCGGGTTTTTTCCTTAAAGTCGCCGGTTTACGAAATAACGAATTTATTCCTTTCCTTTGCACCATACTACTGTATACTGTATACACATGCAACGGTGGAAAATAGTGTCGCGCACGCGTGATTAGAAATTAAAAAACAAAGAAGTTTTGAATACTGTATTGCAAAAAACTCTTCGGGATTTCATCAATCGATGTTTAAAGAATATCTACCTACCTTGTCAACATTTAAATTTGAAGTTTTTCACATAGTTTTTGAAGGTTAAAAATGGACGATTTCGCAATTTTTCAAATATGTCAAAAACTATCAACTTTAGACAAAAGTCACTAAAGACCTTTTCTGTTTGGAATGATCCAAATAAACTACAAAAACTTTGTTCCATGCAATAAAAATAAGAATATCTTGATAATATAGTAAAACAGTTCACGAAAGTTTATTAAAATCGATTCAATAGATTTTGCATAATAATTTTGCAATTATTTTTTTTTAAGCTTGCACAACAAAAACTAAACCGCATAAAAGTTTAACTGAATGACTGGGAAAATGGTCTTTAAATAATTAATATTAAAGTTTGCCAGTTTTTTTACATATAAAAGAATCACTCCATATACAGTTGAGTCCGCGAGTCTTTACCCGTGCGTCATCATTTAAAGCATACGAAATAAGTCGGAAATTTACTAATCGCAACGGCAAGTGGATATTATTCCGATCACGGGTTATAGTATAAAATTTGACGTTATCAAAAAAATAGAATGTCAAATCTAAGTTTTGCTTTAAAATTTTGGTGCATAATTACAGCTACATTTGAAGTAGCTTAATAAATTATTTTATTATCATTGATTAATAAATAAATAAACAATTTATAAAAGAATTCAATAACATATTTTCTTTTTGTTATTTGATTTACTTTGGCTGAACCTTAAACACAAGCATTCAACTGTGTCAACAATGAGGTTAGCTTTGTACGTTGTCAAAATTTATCGTAAAATAACATAAATTTATTACAAAATTTCTAACTCCAATATAAAATTAGTTGTGAAAACAACTGTTTGTATACTATAAAAAAACTTCAAAATGCAAAAATTCGACAAAGTAACAGCAAAAAATTCAACAAACTGACAGCCACAAAAGTAAACAAACCAAAACGTCAGGAATTGTACATACTTACAATATGTTAAGACATCCCCAATCGTATTTCTTTGTACCTATCTCTTTTCAATGCACTGAGTCTAAATCGTTCATAAAAATGACATGTGTTTTTACTTAATAACAAACGGCAGCTGGTTTGTCATTAATTTCATGCGTGGAAGAAAATGATGCTAAATAAAAAGTATGTGTTTTATCTCGCCAAGCATTAATGACGCACGGGTAAAGACTCGCGGACTCAACTGTATCTAACGTAAGTTTGTAGAATTGAAATCTGATTATTTTGGAGGCCTCAGAAATTTTTTAAAATTGAAAACAATTTTTTGGCTCGTAATCAAATAGAATATGTTAATATCAGATATTAGATATAGATTAGATAGCAGATATAGCAGATTCTGCTATAGACTAAGATCCGGTATAGGTGAAATTTGCTAATCATTTTAGGCACGATAAGACCATATAACTTAAATAGTAGAACCTAAAAGAAAACGTATGAACACTATGCCGTCACTTTTTAGTGGCACATGCGTTGACAGTGGCGCATTAAACTTTTCACTTATGTACGGGATAAATAAATTAGAAGGTACCCTCCCTCACTCTCAGAATTCAATTTGTTTCATTTTTTCAATTTTTTTCAAGTTTTATGTGATTCAAAATAAGACTCAACGTAATTTTAACCCACCGCCCCTTTCCCCTGGTAAAAGCCTCAACTATGCCTACGAATTTTTTGAAATTTTAAAATTGATTGCATCCCACCTAAAAAAATAAAAAACGAAAAATGAAATTTTCGATGGGAAGGGAAAAGGGGCGGTGGGTTAAACTTACGCTGAGTCTTATTTTTAATCACATAGAACTTAAAAAAATGAAAAAAATTGAATTCTGGTAGTAAGAGAGGGTACCTTTTAATGGGCGTCGCCACTGTCGACGCAGGTGCCACTAAAAAGTGACGGCATAGTGCTCATAGTTTTCTTTTAGTTTCTATTATTTAAGTTATAGGATCTTGGAAAACAGCGTTGGAAAAGACCCGGAAAGAGATTTCTTTTAAAAGAAAAATACAGTGGAATTACGAGCAGTGGTGATATACCTACAACCGGTTAAAGTTGACCAGTAGTTGCAACGAAGCCATAAACAATAGGGTGATAATTTTTAAACCATTACCTTGCTCTTTCGGAGCTCTTTCCCGATAAAAAAATCTTCTAGATCTTCTTCTTGGTGTGCTTATCCGTGACGAATGTTGGTGATCATCATGGCAATCTTTATCTTGTCTGCAGCAGTGCGGAAAAGCTGCACATCACATATATTGGGTTGAATCAGGTTTTGAGGTTCTTTAACCAGGATGTTCTTCTTCTTCTTGGACCTCACTTTCCAAATATTTTATCTTGCGGGATAGTTTGTAGAAGGGCATATCTTTATTCATTTCACACAATATGTCGATAATAAAGACGATCGGTATAGCGCATGAAAAATACCAAAAAATATTTTAAAGTTTAAAATAGGTTCAAAACTAAAGATCTATTTAAGTTACATCGGTTTAAAACAACAGAAGAAAATTGCTCCCCATTTTCATTGTTTTGCATATTTAAAACTACTAATTTGTTGTTTTTAAGTAGATTCTAAATCACACTCGTATTATAATCATCTTATTAATCTTACTAATTAATCTTTTATACCACTGAATATCTATTTTTTTATTCTAATGCAGCTGTATCATAAATAACATATAATTTATTCATTGTAATTGTTAATTAGTTTAAACTTATGGCATTTTTGCACGAATCTTGAATGTTACATGTATGCATTTTATGTAAAAATTGTTTGCTCCATTTCACACATACAGTTTTTGCAGTTGTATGGCAAATCCTTTAATTTTCTTCCAACGCAAAGAATAGTCACGTTTTTCAAAATTCCCAGTATAATTTTTAAGAAATAATTAGGGTAGATTTTCAGTAGACTGTATTTGGAATCTGCAACTTTTTAAAAAATAGTACTACAACAGAATGTTAATAGTTATGTATTTATGTATTAAGAGTGAAAAGTGATACATTAGAGAGATTTTGCACCTCTTAAAATAACCGCTGATTTTGGTTCCGCTATGGTTAACTTTATTAAGCATAACGATTACGACAACGTTAAAAAGCTGAGTTTTTGCAGCCTGTCAAGTAGGTTTTTCGTGTCATCGTTATCGTTATCTAAACATAACCTCACTTCACAACGTTTTGTAATTTTAAGCATATACTTGAACAGTTTTTGATATTTTAATTTATAGGTCATCAAAATTAGAATCTATGTAAATGTAATTTTACTGATTTTTTTTACATTCTGGCAACAAAGCAATTTAACCATTACTATAACGATAACGATAAGCACTACTTTAAACCTTCGTAAATTACGGAATCCCTTATGTTTAATAACGATAACGGATCATATATTCGCTACTGCGCAGACGTAGTATAACGATAACCATAACGAAATTGCAAAATAAGAGGTGCAAAATCTCTCTATTATTGCTTGAGAGTAATAGTTACCTCTCGACGCGTATCGGAGAGCGGTAATTATGTACTCGACAGCAATAATGTCACTTTGCACTTTTAATGCATACAACATTTTTCTACAATCACTTAATAAAATGAAACTATTTTTAAATCATTAACTTTATTGTAACTATTTTATATTTGTCATTATAATGTCATAACATTAACTTTTATACATATCTTTCAGTTTGAATTTTCAATTTGTTTGTATTGTATGTTGTATGGTTGTATGGTTGCTACGGACGACGCGCGGTAATCAAACTTGCTAGAGCGATAAAGTGACGGTACTCAGTAAACGTCAACTTTTCGTTGCCATTAACAAGCGAAAAAGTCTTCTTTATCTAGTGATTGCAGAAAAAGATAATTAATAGCATTAATACTAACAAAATAAAATGAAAATTAAGATCAAATAGATACTTACTCAGTAATAGACAAAATTATAGAAGAAGTGAAAAGGCCAAGACAAGAATCCAGCTAGGGAAACCTGAAAGAGAGTGTAAGAAAACGAACAAATAAAACATTTGTATAATGTGTTATTGGGTCTATTGAATAAAAAGAAGTATTTGCTTTTACTTACAAATATTTAAGTGTTTACTTAATACTAATTGAATAGTCATTTCTTTAATGCTTTATTCAATTACTATAAGTAAATACTTAAATACGAGGAAATAAAAGCAAATATTTATTTATATTCAATAGACCCAATATCTGAAGGAATAAGATTAAAAGATTAGATGGAATAGAATATGAGATGAATAAATACAAATGTTTCTATTTCTGAGTGCTTCATATCCGTTGAAATGTTGAATTTACATGCTGAGTACACAAATATCCCAGAGAACGATAGTTCTAGCCAGTGGCGCACACCCCCCTACATGCGACACTATAGTGACGCAGAGTATATACAATATATTAAACAATTTCTTTTAAACAAATTCACAAAAATAATTTTTTCATTTCGAAAAAAATTTTCTTAGATAAATTGACTTATTCTGAGCAAAAAAGATCTCTTGTCATTATTTTCTAAAATTAATTGTTGTCGAGTTATATGCGATTAAAAATTTGAAAAATGCGAAAATGGCCATTTTCAAGGCTTAATAACTCAATTAAACATTATTATTATGAAATTCAAAAAGTCACCAAATCAAGTTTCAAATCCCTTCTTCAAGGTCCTGAAGAGATTTTTGTCATTATTTTATTAGAAAGCTGTTATTTTTAATTATTAACAATTAGCGCTATAGTCCAGGATGCATCGTCGCCCCGTTAGTGAAATTATTCCCATTCAATTTTTTTGCAGAAACTTACTCAAAACGAGGTCCTTATAACATATCCACAGGGTGCCGGGCGGTGCCCTGGTCGAAAAATTGTTTAAACAATTTTTTTTAAACAAATTCACAAAAATTTTTTTTTTGCGAACGATCTTTTTTAGATAATTTGGGTTATTCTGAGCAAAAAAGGTCTCTTGTGATTTTTCTCTAAAATTGATTGTTGTCGAGTTATATGGCCATTTTTGCATTTTTCAAATTATAAATCGCGTATATTTCGACAACAATCAATTTTAGAAAAAAATCATGAGACATTTTTTGCTCAGAATGTCCCAAATTATCTAAAAAAAATTTGTTCGAAGTGAAAAAATTATTTTTGCGAATTTGTTTAAAAAAAATTGTTTAAACAATTTTTCGACCACGTCACCGCCCGGCACCCTGTGGATATGTTATAAGGACCACGTTTTGAGTAAGTTTCTGCAAAAAAATGGAATCGGAATAATTTCACTAACGGGGGCGACGATAAATCCTGGACTATAGCGCTAATTGTTAATAATTAAAAATAACAGCTTTCTAATAAAATAATGACAAAAATCTCTTCAGGACCTTGAAGAAGGGACTTGAAACTTGATTTGGTGACTTTTTGAATTTCATAATAATAATGTTTAATCGAGTTATTAAGCCTTGAAAATGACCATTTTCGCATTTTTCAAATTTTTAATCGCATATAACTCGACAACAATCAATTTTAGACGAAAATGACAAGAGACCTTTTTTGCTCAGAATAATCCAATTTATCTAAAAAAAATTTGTTCGAAATGAAAAAATTATTTTTGTGAATTTGTTTAAAAAAAATTGTTAAAACAATTTTTCGACCACGGCACCGCCCGGCACCCTGTGGATATGTTATAAGGACCTCTTTTTGAGTAAATTTGTGCAAAAAAATCGAATCGGAATAATTTCGCTAGCGGGGGCGACAATACTGCCCGGTCTACTAATCATTTCCTCAAATTAAATATAAATACCTTTAAAGTAAAATATAAAAAATACCTGTTAAATATGTCGTAATAAGTAAGTTAACAGTTCTTAAATCTTAAAAAATCAACTAAATTATTAAATTTTAATTTATTGGCTAATTTGTAGACCAAATCAAATATTTTTATTCAATGTTATTATTAATTGTCAATCCGTAATTTTCTTTTATCAGTATAAATTAACATTAACATAAAACCTTTGTGAAACATATCTTTAAGTGACAAAAAATAGAAATGTATTAGGGTTCTGGTTTGGTTCAGTTGGGTAGCCTTGAGCTAGACTTGCGCCAAACCAGGACATGATAGGGAACGTTCTTTTTATTGTAACTGATTGTAAGTTTTTCCCCTTAAATAAAGTCCTTTATTATTATTATTATCACTAATAGCCTGTTTGAACTCTTGAGATCAGTTTCCTTGGTGTTTTGGTAGTTTTGGTTCGCACCTTGGATTTCATTTTTCCGGTACTATTCTATAACTTCCTCAGTGCACTTTTTTTTTCAAAACTAACACAATGCACAATATTTTCTTAACAATTATAAGTTTTTGCAGAAGTTTATACAGTCAAATATTTTAGTACCACTCACTGTATATTGAGATTTGCCATATTTTATTAAATATGATCATGAACTTAACTGTAACTCCAAGATCGACTCCCACAAGAAAGAAAGTTACTATATGTAGGTACTTTCTTTTCTGGGTCAAACCACAGGAGATTGGCATTATTCCCATTTCATCTTTTGCAGATAAAAAATAGATTTCACAAATCAAGATTACATAGTCCACGGACAGATTTGATGGCTATAAATTTAAGTTTAATTATTCCGGCGCCCACCTTTCAATTAAAATAGGAATTAAAAAGATTTAAAACAATAACTGGGAGATTAGTCGTAGTGAGATAGTACGGGGGAAAAGGTGAAAGTTCTTAAAGAAATAAGAAGTCTGAAGAAAATCTGAACTTCTCTACAAGGGGCTCTACAATAAACAATCACATTCCGTCTACTCGTCTAAGAAAAAATTCGAACGAAAGTTAGTTCCGTGTACTCAAAATATGAGTATAATGAAAAATGAAAGACAGCTTATGTTTCATTTCGGTTCAGAGGTCATATAGCGTAGCTACTCTGAAGATCTCAGGAGAGAGTGAAACGTACGTAAGGGAATGATTGATCATCCAGGGCCGTAAGTACGATGTTGGGGGCCCCGAGGCAAACTTGATCTGGGACCCCTTACCGTGGGTTCTAAGGGAATTTACCCCCCAGCAGAAGGGGGTCCGGAAAATTTTTTGATATTTAACCCCTTGAAAGCGCATTCCATGAGCGAAGTAGCTGGGACAGGGGGCAGGGGGTCCCTATTCCGGTTGCATTTTAGTTTTTATTTCGTCAAAATAACTAATTTCCTCAGTAACAATTTATATATTTATGAAAGATCTCGGGGGCCCCAGCTCAGCCCGAGCCCCCTCTTCCAATGGTATTTTAGGTTTTATTACGCCGAAATAAGTAATTTCCTAAGTAATAATTTAAATTTTTATGTTATGGTCTCGGGAGCCCCAGATTAGCTAAGGCCTCAGGGGCCCCTGTTCTGTTCCAATTGCAATTTAGTCGAAAAGACCAATTTCCCAAGTGAAAAATTACCTTTCCCAAGTAAAAACCTTATGTTGAAGTATAAGGTGTCCTGTAAGGTCTTTTTAAAATTGAGTCATTTGAACATATTTCGTTGGGATCGGCTTTTAAAATACATATTTTTATTTTCCTCGTTAAAATCTATGCAGAACCAAACAAACGGTGGCCCCTGCGGGGCCGCCTTGGCCAGGGGCCCCGGGGCACTGCCCCGGTTACTCCAATGATAGTTACGGCCCTGTGATCATCTCTGAACCGAAGTGAAACATAAGATGTCTTTCATGAAAGTACTTAATTGGTTGATATAATTATTTTGAGGGGTTTTTGTGTCAGCCTTTTTTCTTTATGTGTAACATCTGCAACGAAGATTGACTATCATCATGGCAACTGTAAGACTCGAAGACTCTGCTCGTGGCACAGAGCAGCAGCCTGTAGGATTCCTCTTCTACTAAGTGTCGAGGGAGGTGCGTCAAGCGTTTGATGAAATTTCTCGAATCTTTTCTGTTCTTCCCATCTGTGTTGTTTTTTGCCAAGATTTATCCTTACTGTTTAATATCTCTGCTATGTCGATGTTTTTAATAACCAAGCAAGGGTTTAATTTTTAGTACGTGCTTTATTTCTTCATTTCTGCGTTTGTCTGTCGTTCTTGCTCCTATCGTTCGTCTGAATTATTTCATCTCGATATTTACTGCTTGTATCATACTCTGGTGTCGTCTCTTTCACATCCAGTTTTCTGCCCCGTATATAAACGTTGGCCTATATGTAAGATATTTTACATATATTGTTTCTTATATTGTCATCTTAGTTTTTCTGAATATTTCTTTACTATTAAGGATTCCTCTGTTTAGTTTCTGAAATAGTTTTTCTGTATTCTCTAGTCTGTTGAGATCGTTTCTCTGTTATTTATTATTGCTCATAGGTACCTATTTGTATATGTTCGTGTGCTTTATTTTTTGTTGATCAATCACCACTTTGATTAGGTCTTCCGTGCCTCTTTTTATTGTTATTTTCCTTATATGTTATTTTCTTTATTTACATTTAGATTGTATTTTTTTACCCCTGACTAACATCTAGATTTCAGATTTCCTGCTGTTTTGGCGTAGGTATACTACTTATTAAGTCATCTGCAAATACACAAAGTCATCTATTACATATATAAAAAGTACTGGCCTAACTAACTCATTGTCTAACTCCTTGCGTTGTTTCAAATGATTGCCACTGCCATTTCTTTGCTTTTTGTCCTATATATTTCAACATTTTTGGACTAACTTCATTACTCCCAGGAATATTCTCAGTTTTTATTTTTCCTATTGCTTCCTCTAGTTCTTCTTCCTGTATATCTTTTGTTTCCTCAGATTTTCCACTGATCCGCCAATTGTTCGAATTTTTTTCTCCATTTTTCCATTATATTATTGTCGTCGGTTAGAATTGTTCCGTTTTTGGTCACATTGTTGTTGCTTCTTCATTGCTTCGTAGGTTTTTCAGTGTTCTATAAAACAATGTTACATTTTCTTTACTGTTTAATCTCCGAACTTGTCCCACCTTTTCTTTTTTCTCTGCACCTTGGAGAGAGACTGGAATTCAGACCCTCGGTATCATATTTACGAGTTCATTTTAGGAGAACTTTTAACTGAACCATCGATGTCAGATACACCCTCTAGAAACAGTGAAAAAAGAACTAATCGCCTGGGTAGAGAATAGCCAGACCTGGATGGTTTGTCAAATTTGGAAATACTGCTACTAAATCTTTCCTACACATTTACAAATCATTCATTACTCACTTAACAATAGAGAAGTTAACACCATTTTGGCTAACGAAAGAAAAATACTAAGGAAATGTATATATTATCCGTTAGTATTAAACCACCTTCTTCTTCTTTAGGTACCCTCTCCTCTAAGGAGGTTGCTAATCAGCACAGCTATTTTCACTTTTGAGATTGCAACTCTGATTAAACCACCCTCTTGCTAATATTCCCATTATAGAGGACATAATTCATTCTCTTAACAAAAGATACGTTTTACGCATGTTAGACAGCTCCAACAGCAAAGCTTAAGAGGCCCTGAAAACTCATTACCAGCGCCTAGAACACATACTAACCAGGCTCCTCGAGGAAAAAGTTCCATTCCTCTCAGTCAAGGCTGGTAACGAACTGGCAACTATACTTGGCTGGCAACGAACTTCATAATGATATCACGACATCTTAGAAGAAACTCCCCTTAGATATCGCAGATAACATTAAGCTACAAGCCAAAAACGCTGATTCAAGAGCCGTTCCAATGTATAGCTGGTAACATCCAAGGTGCCTTTCTACTCGTGGTTTGTGTTGGCTTCTTCTCCAAAATAAATTTCTTAGTTTCCTAGTTTCTTGCTCACCTTCAACTTCTCTACTCTACTAGCAGTTCTGCCACTCTCCTAACTTGCAATTGACATTTCTTTTCCGCATTCCAAGCCCCAGCAAAAAAGAGAGCAGCACCCACACTTTGAAGAGGTGAAAGCCTACACGAGGTTATCATAACGTTCAAATTCGATTCACAATATCTTAGTACCAGTCCCGTTCATCTTATTTGGTTTGCTTGTAGTGTATGAAGTTCCTGGATAGAGATAATGGATTTTGACAAGAGATATGTAGCGTATATTTTGAGCATAAGTTTCCAAGATGTTTACAAGGTTAAAGCTCTTGTGAAAATCTATTAGGTCTATATATTCTTCTCAATTCCTCTGTTGTCTCCAAATTTCTTCAACTGAACAAATTAACACCGTGAAATTATATTCGTTACTTCTTAAATCGCCCCCGTAGTTACGTGCATACTAATTATTATTCTTATGTTTGGTGAATCATAAAACATCTGAAGGATGTTTTTAATTTATATTTTTCGTAAGCTTTAATTTACTAAGATAATGTCAGCTCCTATGTGAGATATACTTGTTTTTTCTTGGCCAAAAAAGACGTAAAATATTTCGACGTATTTATGGCAAAGGTCATGGGTATTGCATTTAGTTAATCTAAAAATGGAATATGAAAAGCGTTTTATTAACTTGTTTAAGGTGAACTGAAACCGCAGGAAGTTTCATTGTAATAGGGGATAGGCTCAAAATTTTGGTCCAATGCTATTTAAATGTATTCATTTTTTTTTCGAAACCTGAGATAACTAATATTTTTGAAAAATTTAAACGCGAAATTAAAGATTAGATTATTACCGAGGGCCAAAAGTCTCTTAGATTAGAATAAACAAAAGGTTTCTTATTATATATTTTCTTATAATATTTGAATTTAAAAATCACACTAAATTTTCTCTTTTTTGGCACCCCTTTAAGTTATTAAAATAAACATTATACTAGTTTCCAGGGGCTGTCGGCCCTTGGTAATAATGCAATCTTTCGTTCTGCGTTTAAATTTTTCAAAAATACTTGTGCATTTTCTCAGGATTCGCAAAAAATGAATGCTTTTAAAACACATTGGCGCGAAATTTTGCGTCCACCCCCTTGAAGGTGATGAATTTAAAAATATTGCCCTTATAGACTAGATTGGTGTATTTGTAAAATTTTTTTTAATCTTCAGCAATAAAGTATATGTGTCTTTCCCTTAGCTGTACTGTCTTAACTTTTTATTGTTTTTTTCCATTTTCTTCTGTTTTTCATCATCATTATTCTTTTATAGCACGATATTGGAGAATAGAAGTCTTCATTCAGTTCTATCGATATCATAATCATTATCTCTGCCTTTGTCCCTACGCGGGGTCGGCTTCTCTTACATTTCTCCATAAGTTTTTATCTTAGGTCATATCGTCTCCCCCAAGTCTTCTTTCTTTCAGGTTTCCTAGTTCTTACTGGAACCGGCAGATCACCAATTCTTCGTATTGGGTGATCTCATCTCGACGTTGAACATGATCAGACCAGAGAATCAGCGTTATTTCGAGTTAAGATTGGAAATCTCATGAAAAGCTGTGAACAGAAAGTAGGAATATAACTTCCTTATACAAGAAAGCAAAAGGAAGTGATCCTGCGATATATAGATGATTGTTGGTTACAGCACTCTTCGTAGACTGGTTTGCAAGAAAATAATAAAAGAGACCTGAAATGGCAATAGTACTAAAAATAAGTGAAAATCAAAGTGGTTTCAGATTCGAGAGGAGAGGGGCTGGGTTAATAATTACTTTATTACATAACAAATCATAGGAAAGCGTTCGAAGAAAGTATTTGGAAGTCTCAATTCAGAATGGTGGGACATATTCTTATATGTCATACCGACATATAACAGAGCAAATAAAGATTAGGATTGAAAGAGGATTTATGGACTCTTTAGTGATTTATGGAAGTGAAGTGTTTACTATAAATGATGAAACGATGAGAAATTTGGATTTAGTACAGATGGACTATCTTCGAAGCAGTGCTAGTTGATTCGAAGTTGCCTATAAGCAATATTTAGGACGAAGAAAAAGTAAATATATCTTTAAGACACTAGAAAAAGAAAAAGAATGAAATAAGAGGTAAAAATTCTGGAAAATTACTTACCAGCTGCATCATAACAACTTCTTGTTCTTGTTTTAGTATGAGAACCCTGGATTATGAGTCTATGCCTGAATGGCTATGTTTTTCCATTCAGATCTCTCTCATGCCCTTCTCCTCTATTGTCTTATATTCATGCTTTTCAGATCATCTTCCACGTCATCCGACCATCTCATTTTGAACCTTCCTTTTTTTCTTCTTCCTATCAGATTCCATTGTAATATTTTCTTTGTTTTTATCGTTTTGTCTCTGAACATGTCCCAACCATGACAGTCCTTGACTTTTCACAAATCTCACAATACCATACCCCTTCATTCAATTCATTAACATCGTCGTTTCTCCTGATTCTCCATATGCCGTCTTCTTCCTGCACTGGGCCATATACTTTTCTCAAAATCTTTCTCTCGAATGTTACGAGTTGAGCTTCATCTTTTTTGTCATTACCCAGGTTTCACAATCATAGGTTACTACGGGTCTATCAATGTTCTGTAGACAGTCATTTTGGTTCTCTTGTCTGATAATTTCAATGTCATCAATCTTCTATTAGCATAGTATATAATATATATTACCCATGGAAAATACGTGCATTGATTTCGCTACTTACGGAATTCTTCTCATTGATTTTTGTGCCCAGATATATGAAGACATCCACACGTTGAATGCTACAGTTGTCCACTGCGATATTATTTTCATTGTAGTAGGGGAGGAAAGTATGCTAAATGTGAAGTCACTCGAGTGCTTTGGAGACCTATTGGGTTGTGAAGAGTAGGTTCTAAAACCAAAAAAAGTTAAGTAAAGTTTTCCATTTCAGTGGGGACTTTCCATTTTTAATTTAATTTTCCATTTCCAACAATCGTTTTTTCCGATTATAGCGCCATTTATCCATAATTCGAAAAAAAATTTCAAATAAAAGTTACTTATTTTTACGTAAGGAATCCGAATCTTCAATAAAAAATGGGGGCTCCTATTTAAAATTTTAAAGTAACCCCCCACCCCACCTCCGTGAGGGGTCTCCGTGAGGGTATAGATTTTTCAAATATATTGAATAAGTGTATTTTTCAGTTTTTCGATCTGATGCTCATTTCGCGAAATATCGCGGGATTCGTATTTAAAATTTTAAATTTACCCCCCACCCCTCTCCGTGGGGTCTTTGTTATCATTCGATAGATTGTTGAAAAATATTGAACACGTATTTGTTAGTTTTTAGATCCATCGTCCATTTCGCGCGAAATATTCGCTATTTTCTTGTGAAACTGTGATTTTTGAGATTTTTGAAATATACACTGTTTTGCAGATATAGTCCGTCCGCTATAACTTTTCTCATGCGGTACGATTCATTTTCAATCAAATTAAGCCAAAACATAAATTGAAACGAACATCGATGTGTATATACATTTTGTATACTGTATACTATATACCAGGGGTGGCCAAACTGCGGCTCGCGAGCCACATGCGGCTCTTTGAAGAATTGCTTGTGGCTCTCGATAAATGTACCCGAGATCCTTATTTTCAATTTTGTGTTACTATTTAAAAAAAATTATTATCGTTCCATATGTGTTTCAGAATGTCTTTTAAATTAGTGACAACAAATATGAAAGACCAAATGCAACTTTGTAACAAATTCCATTTCCATCCAAGCTAAGAGTGATATAACAAATCGAAAACTGCTCGAAAGAATATTAAGAGTGACGCGACATAAAAGTCAGTAATCAACCCACTCTAGACCGATTTGTATATTTAGTCATTTTACTCGACTTAAAAAAATTTGTTACAATATTAAACTAGAAAAACTTAACGAGTAAATAAAAAAGCTTGAAAGAATATTGACCGAAGTCCAAAATTTATTTCAAGACTTAAAATATTTTAAATCGTCTCTTCATTTTTTTCTGAATTCATTTGAAATATATACATACTGAATTTTTGTATGTATTACCAATATATGACCCAAACAACATCTGGTGAATTAAAATTAATAGAGACGCAAGAAGATCAAGCTCGAAAATAAAACTATAAGTCGACGCCGATTACCGAATTTTGGAAATTTGTACCAAAATCCAAGTACATACTCTAAATTAAAAAAGGATGCTTGTCGAATTATTTCCATATTAGAAACAACGTACTTGTATGGGCCATTTAATTCCATTTTAAAATTCGTGAAATCCTAACACATATCAGTATTAACTAACCAGCATCTGAAAGAATTACTGAGAAGTGCTACCACAAATTATTCACCAAATTTTAAAGAATTATCAAAAGAAGGAAAACAAATGTTGAACAGAGAAAGAAACGAAAACATTAGAAACATGCTAAGACAGGGAACAACAGAGAAAAAAAATTGAAAAAAGAAACCTGAATTGGTTTGGACATATAACTGGAATGAACGAGAACAGACTAGTAAAGGGGATGCCAAGAGACAGGGGGAAAAGAAGAAGGAGCAGACCTAGAAAGGGGTGGATGGAACAAATCCAGGAAATCGGAGCCAAGAGACGCAACAGATGAAGGAAATGGGAAGAAGGCCGGAAGGCGTGGAAGAAATGGGTAAAAGATGGATAAGTGATAGATTATAGCAAAGTTCGACTCTCTTATTGGACATAAGGACAACGAGAAGGAGAATAAAGAAGACAAAAATGTAATTAAGTTTAAATATTTCGTAATTTTATTTCTGTTTTCAATAAATAAAAGTTCTGTTAAAGAACATTGTACATACCTTCTTTACATACCTTTTGAATACGTTTTTAATTGCGGCTCGCGAAAAATTTTAACTTACGAAAAGTGGCTCTGGCTATTAAGGAGCTTGGCCACCTCTGCTATATACTACACACATCGGCGTACGTTTCACTTTCTGTTTTGACTTAATTTGATTGAAAATGAATCGTACCGCATGGGAAAAGTTATAGCGGACGGACTATACTTAACTTACCTTATCTTAATCTGACGATTTCGAGTTTTTCTAAGGATAGATTTTTTTTGCCCCCACCCCCCTTAACGAACGCCCCTGTGTTTAGAACCAATATATGGTAGAGGTACAGGTACATCTACAGGGTACCAGGTTTCTCCCCATATGATAATCTGACGCGCTCGAGTTACTGCAAAAATCCTCGCTTGGGCTTCCCTACCATTGTATTATTTCATTTAAGTCTTCTTTTGACGGTCATGTACTTCTTTTTTGTTTCGTTTATTTAAAGCCCTCTTTTTCGTGATTCAAGATCAATTTCTTTCAACGCTTCTATTAGTCGTTACTTGCTCCAATTAGTGATAGCTACATCGTCTACATATGGAGTAATTTGTACTGTTTTGGTATTTAAACAACATAACAACTGCTATCAAAACTTTTCAAACGGAGTATAAATAGAAAGAATAACGACTACCTTTGGGGGAAAATGAATAAAACTTGCATATTGGTAGCTGCTTAACGATTGAGTATTTCAGATTGATATGTTGAAGCAGATACCAAGAACTAATACTTCTTAGGTATTAACCAAACTTGTGATTAGTTTGTATAACATACGGTGCCAATGTCTTTATACGCATTTCTTGCGGCTCAAGATATAAATACGAATACTAATGTAATAAGAATAAGCACATGGTGCCAGGGTCGCTCGAGAAAACCCAGACACCGATGACTTAAGTGAAATGCGTTAAAATATATAGACTTATATGGTTATGGGTCAATGTCGGTACATTGCTTTGCTTGGAATAAATACAGTCAATAAGTATATTCGTACCATTGAAGTGTACGAGAAAGTGTTTTTCTGCTCCAAGGGATATCACGATGTTCTATCGAAGGCGAGTTTGGAATTAAAAAAATTTCAAATATTATGTCAGTCATTCACTTCAACTTCAAATATTCTACCTCAAAAGATTATAAAATGGATTTTTACACAAATTTATCTGGTTATTGAATTTTTATTTAAAAAACGGTAATTTTTCTTCTTTGAATCCGTCTTTGTCTTAACGTACGGCTGCAAGAAAAAGTGAAATATTATATGTTTATCAGTTTAATAAAGGTTCGGACTATCAATGTATATTGTATATTGATATGTATACCTATGATAAATTTTTTTTATTTGATACACTGGATTTTTACAATCTACTCTATATAAAAGTAATAAGTAAATGGTATGTAAGTCAATTAACATACGTTAGGTACCCTTCATGGTATGATATGGATGATACCCAATTTGGGTTCCGCAAAGGACTTGGAACAAGAGAGGCATTGTTTGCGTTTAATGTCCTCTCTCAAATATGCTTAGATATGAACCTGGATATTTATTCCTGTTTCATCAACTTCGAAAAGGCGTTTGACAGGGTCCGACATGAAAACTAATAGAATTATTGAAAAACAGAGATATAGACAGACGAGATTTACGAATTATCATCAATCTGTATTGGAATCAAAAGGCCAATATAAAGATAGAAGAACAAGAATCCGAGAATATTGATATAAAGAGAGGAGTAAGACAGGGTTGTGCTCTGTCACCGCTACTGTTTAACCTGTACGGTAAATCCATATTTCAGGAAGCGATAGCGGAGCTAAGTGATGGAATCTCTATAAACGGAAGAATAGTAAATAACATAAGATTCGCTGATGACACCGTTATAATGGCAGACACCCTGGAATCGCCACAAGAATTGCTAAATAGAATTAACGATTATTGCATTCGGTATGGACTAAAAATAAACAAGAAAAAAACTAAACTTATGATTGTCTCAAAAACAGAACATGGAAATGATATCCCAAGGTTAATGATAGAGCAAACCCAAATAGAAAAAATGAAGACATACAAATATCTGGGAACCTTTTTTTTTTGGAATGAGGTGGAAAGATTCGTAAATCGACTAGGGAAGGTGTCCCTAGTACTGTTGGATTCAACCAAACCAGAGACATACGCCGACGGCACGGTGTCAAAACTAAGTGACAGAGGGCCCCCTTCGGACATCCCTGCCAGGTCACCTACCAACTAAAACCACCCCCTCTTCGACCCGAGGTATCCCTGGACGAGTTCATTAGCGAACGAAACATGGGGATACCCCACGCAGACCGGATTAAAGGTGCCCTTAGAGCTATTTATTATATCTACAACACTTACCTAATAGCGGTGAGCGTGTAGGGAAAAGATTTAGTTCCCAAGCGAAGGAACATTGAGAAAAAAAAGAGAAGGTAACTCGATACATTTTTATACAATAAAGAAGAAAGAAAGAAATAAAGTTTTTTTTTTTTATTTTTTTATTTTTTTTTTTTACAGTTGACCGCTATGAAGGAGGTAGACTCCCTCACCCAGCTTGTTCTAATCTTTCCATTATAGACTTTCTTTTCATGATGCTTGTTATATGGTCGATTATACACTCGAAATTCTCTTTGCTGGTCATTGCAATCTGCATGATGTTGTTGGGCGAGATAGCGCCAAACCTATTCTGCAGCCTTTGTTGTTCTACGACGAAAACATTGCACCGGAAAATGCAATGTTCCGCATCATCCCTCTCGTGACACGTGGTGCATATATCATCGTTGGTTTTTTTGATGCCATATGTGTAAGACCTAAAAGATCCATGACCCGTCAGGAACTGAGTAAAGTAGTAATTTATCCGTTTAAATTTACAGTTGTACCAAGCTACAACATCGGGGATCAGTGTTTTGGTCCAGCGAGCCTTCGTGGTCTGTACCTCCCATTCCCTTTGCCATTCCATTAGCATGTTTACTCGTATGGTCCTTCTCACCTGTTGTAAGTGGCCATCGTGTGCTTCATACAGCATTTGTCTCTCTTTGGCTAACAGGTGAATAGGAAGAGTGCCCGCTATCACCTGTAAGGCCAACGTAGAAGTGGTTCGGTACGTGCTCACCACTTTTAAAAGAGGCTTCCTTTGGGCCCTTGTTATGATATCTTTGTACTTCTGGTATTTTAGTACGCTGATCCAGACGGGGGTTCCATATAGAAGGGTCGACTGCACCACTTGGAGGTACAAACTTCTCTTGTTGCTGCTGGGCCCTCCAATGTTAGGTATTATTCTCTGGATAGCTGCCGTCCGTTCGTCTGCCTTCTTAACCACTCTTAATAAGTGTTTCGTGTATCTTAGGCCTCTGTCCAGGTCAATACCCAAATACCTCGCACAGTTCGTCGGCTCTAGTTGGCTACTACCTATTTGGAAGGTCAAGTCCGGCCCATTTCTTGGAGCTTTAAGGATGACCACTTCTGTCTTGTGACCTTCAATCAAGATCATTATTTTCCATCCACCTGTTCACTTTCTCGCAGCATTCGTTTATGCTGCGAGAAAGTGAACAGGTGGATGGAACCACCTGAAATATCTGGGAACCTGGGTTGATGACAAAAATGACCAAAGCCAAGAAATTTAAGTCCGAATTGAAACTGCAAAGCAAGCATTTATAAAAATGAAGACACTGCTTACAAACAAAGATCTTCAGTTGCCTCTCAGATTGAAGGCTCTAAGATGCTACTAATTTTCTATATTGCTATACGGAATGGAAGCTTGGACATTGAAGAGACAACACATGACAAGAACAGAAGCGTTCGAAATGTGGTGTTACAGAAGAATATTGAAAATTCAGTGGGTTCAAAGGATTACCAATGTTGAAGTGCTACCACGTTTAAATAAGGAGTTAGAAATTATGAAGAGTATAAAAACTAGAAAACTGGAATATTTGGGTCACATTACCAGAGGAGAAAAATATGAGTTGCTGAAAATTATTATGCAAGGAAGGATTCAAGGAAGAAGAAGCATAGGAAGAAGACGCATTTCCTGGCTGAGGAACCTTAGAGAATGGTTTAACTGTAGTTCATTACAACTGTTCAGAGCAGCAGCCAATAAAGTGACCATAGCCATTATGATATCCAACCTCCGATAGGAGAGGGAACTTTAAGAAGAAGAAGGTACCGTCCAGTGACGGTTCTCTAAGTATTATTGTGGTAGGTCGTCTGGCCATATTCTCTTTAGTCTTCTTTCAGCAAGAGGTTGGGTGAATAAATTATTTATCAATTCGTTAGTGTGATCAGTGGTGCGATTTTTATATTTAATTGAACGATTTTTTATTAAGTCCTTGATTAGTGGGATCTCCAGATCATTGTGAAGTGTCTGTTTGGATACGTACCATGGAGCTTTACTTATCATACGGAGTATTTTGGACTGGAATGTTTGGAGTATCTTCGTGTTTGAAGGTTTACTGCAGCCCCATAGTTCTATTCCGTATGACTAAACTGGTATAAGTATAGCTTTGTACAGAAGCAATTTATTTTCAAGAGATAACTAGGGATCAACAAGACAAGAATTCTTGTCTTGACAACAACTTCTTGTCTTGTCTTGAAAAAAAATCAAGCAATTTTAAAAAATCTTGTCTTGACGTTTTCTTGACATCTTATATCTTGTCTTGACTCAAGAAATATCAAGATATTGAAATTTCTTGATTACCCGGTCCAGTGATTCCCCGGCGACCTTTTTATTGCGTTGCGTGCTCGACACAGCAACACAGCCTCGACTGCCACTGGGGGAGTCCTTGATCTTCATTTGGTTCCTGAAGAACTCAAAATTGATAGGTAATTGCACTCTTAAAATAAGCATTTTGTATGTTTCGCACATATTCAAAACTTAGCTGTCCAGGATTTTATAAAAATTTTTGAAACAAATCGAAATACTTTAGACATCAAAAAGGATTTTGATTATTTGGAGGATGAGATCGAAGTAGAAAATGATATAAATGTTAGATTTCAACTCTCCTCTCAGTAAAATTAAATACCTTGTTAAAAAAATCAAAAACTCAGGGCAAATGCAACTTAAACTTAACAGTGCTTGCGAGGTCATACATTGTAAGATGGCTATGCCAAAATTAGATGTGCCTACAAGATGACATTCAACTTTCGAGATGCTAACATGGGGTTTAAGTGTAAATGTTTTAATTAATGATATTGCGACAACAAGAAAAATCTAAATATGTAATTGCAAAATGTTAGATACAGAATGGTTCTGGTCACTAAATTTTGTCAGTATCTGAGAAGCTTTAAAACACTTTCTTCAATTCTCGAAGGGGAAAATATTGCACACTCACATTGGTGGTAATTGGACTAAATTTACTTTTAGACAAACTGGAAATATGCAAATATGGTGTCATAAACTTAATAATAAAATTGATAGAGACGCTACCGATGAGCAATTAATTTACTGTATTCAAGCTGCGAGAGATAAAATACTTAAACACTATATTACAACTAATTGGATATACTGTGTTGTTCTTATTTTGAATCCTCGGCAAAAAGTAGAACTCATCTTGGGAAAAGCTTCTATAATCAGAGGCAGTACAAAAATTTGAAGAAATATTTAAAGCTAACTACTTTAATAAATCCCAGAATGATCTACAGAACCCAATACCAGAGCCAGTACTTAGTCTGAAAAGAGAAGATAACGAATTTGATTTAGATATTACTTACTTACCTGGTTAACAAAGCTGATAATGATAACTTAAAATCTTGGAAGTATGAAATTGAAAAATAGTTAAATGAGCCTAGGTCAGAAGAAAATATACTTGATTGGTGGAGAAGACACAAAAATATCTACTCGTCATTATCGAAACTAGCCAAGGATTTTCTCGGAACGCCAGCAACATCTGTACATGCGGAAAGGCTATTTTCAAGAGCAACTTTAATAATAACAAAGCCAAGAAATCGGCTAGGCGTTGACTCCATAAGAAGTGTTATCTGCCTTAATTCATGGCTTATCAATTCCGACTTCAAAAAAGTGCTAAATTTGTTATTTAAAATAAAATCTAGTTTTTATTATTAATCAAGATATTTCAAGATTTCTTGTTTCCTTGACAAGAAATTTTGGTCTTGACATAAGATTTCTTGTCTTGTCTTGAAATCTAAAATTACGTCTTGTCTTGATCTTGTCTTGATTTCAAGACAAGATCATGAAACTTTCAAGAAGTTGGCGACCCTTAGAGATAACTGAGACCTCTTCTAAATAGCCAGTTCATATTTTTTAGTTTAAGGTCTAATTGTTTACGTTTAGTTTTAATGTGCGTTTTTCATATAAGTTTTTCATCCAGATGCAATCCCAATTATTTGACAACTGGTTTAATGGGAATCAAATATATCATAAATGATAAATGAAACGATACATTGAGATGGCCAGAAGCGCTTTCAATGAGATGAAAATAGTATCATGCAATGAAAAACTGAAAATATAAATTAGAACTAGAGTATTGAGATGCTATGTATTCTCTGCCCTTTTATATGAAGTTGAAGTCTGGGCAATTACGGACGCAACTGAAAAAAGACTTGCGAGCTTTGAAATATGGTGTTATCGAAGAACGTGGAGGGTGTCATCACTGTCATGGACATCACACGTGACAAAAACGGAAATATTAAGAAAGATGAGAAAAGAAAAATAAATACTCAACACTATGAAGGAAAGAAAAATGAGCTACTTTGGTCACATACTAAGAAATGAAAACATCAACAGGAAGCCGATTTTTTAAATATGGCGACCAGTCGTTTACACAATGAAGTAGGTTTGTAATCGTTGAACGACCCTTGATAAAGCCATGCTGTTGGTGAGGGATGACATTTTCTTGAAGGAGAAACTCAGACATAGCTTTCATGACCTTGCCGACAATAGGAACCAGGCTAATTGGACGATAATTGTTGCAATCAAGTTTATTTCATAAAAATAAAAATGTATACCATTTTTCTTCAGTTGAAATGCGAGGGCAAAACAATCTTATTTTTCACTTAGAATAGGGAGCCCAGTCCAGCACTCTGAATCGACGATTTTCGACTCTTATTGGAGTCATTATCGGAGAGGCCTAAGCCTGCTGCTCTCTACTCGAAGTGACCAACCATGAAAGTTTATCCCCACATTGCAACTGACGTGTATGGATTAGGTAACTAGCGTCATCTGGCAATTGAAAGGTAAAGTTTTCAATCCGAAGAATTCCTTCTCTTTTGTCTTCACTGCAGCATCCATCTGGCTTGCATATTGTAGAAGCATACGAGGTGTCACCAGGGAAATGGACCAATAAGTTTTAAATTTAAAAATCTTTTAGTAATATTTTTAATATTTTTCAATAATGTTTCAGTAATGTAATAATATTGCTATTAGGATTGAAAACTTTACCTTTCAATTGCCAGATGACGCTAGTCACCTAATCCATACACGTCGGTTGCAATGTGGGGATAAACTTTCTCGGTTGGTCACTTAGAGTAGAGAGCAGCAGGCCTAGGCCTCTCCGATGATGACTCCAATAAGAGTCGAAAATCGTCGATTCAAAGTGCTGGACTGCGCTCCGTATTCTAAGTGAAAAATAAGATTGTTTTGCCTTCGCATTGCAACTGAATAAAAATGGTATACATTTTTAATTTTATTTTATATTAGTATTACTTCTATAGAGTAACTAGGTCCATTTTCCGTTGGATTTACCAAGCTGCAGACGCGGGTTGTGAATTACATAGTGTAGAATTCCTTCCTTTTTGTCTTCACTGCAGCATCCATTTGGCTTGCAAATTTTAGAAGCCTTGGAGGTGTCACCAGGGAAATGGACCAATAAGTTTTCAATTTAAAAATCTTTTAGTACCTAATATTGTTAATATTTTTCAATATTATTAACGTTGCTATTAGGATTGAAAACTTTACCTTCCAAGTTTATTTCCTTTCTTGATTATAGGAGTAACCGAAGCCATTTTCAGGACGAGGGGGAGAACCCTGATTAAAAGAAGCATTCATTATGAGGGATATAGGATAGGGATGGCTACAGATTCTGCACATTGTTTAAGCTCACTTCACGCAGTAGCTTATAGAGAAAGGTTTCAAGAAATTGTAAACATGACGAAGTCAAAAAACAAGAATATTAGAAAAACGTCAAATAAAAATACCAATATACTAAGGATGTACTTAGTATATTGGTAAAATAAGTGATTATTACTAAAAAAAAAAGAGAAAAACCGGTCTAGTTAGACTCAAAATCAGGAGTGAGGTTACAATAATTACCGTCAAGCTGAAAATTGTCAGGATTGTTCAAAATACCATCATAAATGAAATCTAAAAAGTCCTCATAAATCCGACCCGAGCTAAAAAATTTACGCGGGGTCAAAGGTCACCAAATATGGTTTTTAGCGATTTTCAGCGAAACGGTAAGTTTTATCATAAAATTAAATATCAAAAAATGTAGATCAGATAATTATCTATAAAAAATATCTTACTACTTTTTTTCGCAAGAGTCGCCGTTTTTGTGATACAACGATTCAAAGAGTTGAAAGAGTTCTAATCGTCATAATATGTATTAGTACATCACTGAAGCTATAATACAAGTAAACATAATATTATATCGGTCAACTTAACTTATATTACACATAATAATATAAGATGTTATAAATATGATAATGTTTCTACTATACAATGAGGGATGCAATGTATAACCTGTATTATATTACAGTGGCAACAAAAAATTGTTACAAAGTGAATTTAACGCGAAAATAATAAGAATTATTATTTCAAATTTACGGCTTATTCCCAACAAAAATAGTAAATTGATATGACAAAGTATTAACTTATAATAATTCTTCTTACTTATGCATCTTATTCAATTTGTAAAGATGGGTTTTGTCGGAATAAACACGTTCTATCTGTACGTCGGCTAATCTAATCACCCTACCTATTATTTTCTCAGAAGGGTTTGAACATAATAATGAAAGCCAACGTTCTAGGAAAAATGTTTATTGCTAAGTACTAATAAACAGTTCAATATACAATAAACTTTTTGCAAATATAGTTTGTTTACTATTATGCAAATACCACCGTTATCTTCCTGAAGGTTGCGAAATCCTTCAGGTAGATGCCATCCTCGAGGTATTAATTAGGCTTGACTCTAGTACCATTCCGGAGTGAAAATACGTGTTAAACCTAATATATTACTTGAATGTGCTGAACTTTAAAAAAAACTAATTCAACTCAACAAGAAGTTATTTCCAACAGAATTAGCTTTCTTCTCTCTATGTATGGAGCGCCTAAAAAAACTACGTGCTCAGATAAGTTTCGATATGCATGTTTCTTTAAAAATACTCGAAATAAAAAACAAGTGCAGTTATCTTGTCTTTCTCCAACCTCAGCGGCTGCTCATCAACATCTTTTTCGGGTGTATTACCAAGTTCAAGTGTGGCTTGGTTATCAGCTAGATATGACTGGGGGTGGAAATTAGTCGACAGTTCATTAGAACCAATTTAAACTTTACTCCCACCTGCGCCGGAAAAACTCCTGAACACAATTTTTTGCAACTGTAAAAAGGAATGTAGCGCTAAATGTGGTTGCAAAAAAAGTGGACTGTTTTGTTTGGTAGCATGCACTAATTGTCAAAACCGGTCGTGCTCCAATGTTGAATCACCAACAATTGAGGATTCATTTGATTCTATCGAGGGGCCATGCGATGTGTCATTATTGGCGCAATTTACTTGGACCCAGGAAGAACAAGAAGAAGAAGAAGAACAAAAAGAAGAAGAAGAAGAACTAGAAGGTGAAGAAGAAGAAGGAGAAGAACAAGGAGAAGAGGAAGCAGAAGTATTAGAACATTATGAACAAGTTTAATAAATTTCCCTTTTTTTAATTTAAACCGATTTTTATAACTTTTATGATTTTTAACCCTTGCCAATATCAATTATTTAATAGTTTCAAATTAAACATATTATAACAGATCCGTGGAATAGGCCTACTAGGGAAACCACGTTAAAAAATGCGCTAAGTACATTACCTCAAAGGTGGTGTGGAAACGTGTGCGCATATTATGACGATTACAACTGTTTGAATCGTTGTATCTCAAAAACTGTGGCTCTTAGAAAAAAAAAGTAATAAGACATTTTTTATAGATAATTATCTAATCTATATTTTATGTTAGAACTAATTTTATGATAAAATACTAAGTTTTCACTCTAATGGCATATAAAACAACATAATGCTATTCTACATCCCACCAGAATGAAAACAATGGGAACCTTCTCTGGTTACACCTCCGAGGCTTCTACAATTTGCAAGCCATACGGATGCTGAGACTAAGGAAGATGAGGGAATTCTACAATTTACAATTCACGTCCCATTTGCTCAGCGCGGTAAAGTTCCAACGAGAATGGTTCCCTTCGTACTCCAATCAGAGTAAATGTAAATCAGAAGTAGTAATTGTAAATTGTAGAATTCCCTCATCTTCCTTAGTCTCAGCATCCGTATGGCTTGCAAATTGTAGAAGCCTCGGAGGTGTAACCAGAGAAGGCTCCCATTGTTTTCATTCTGGTGGGATGTAGAATAGCATTATGTTGTTTTATATGCCATTAGAGTGAAAACTTAGTCTTTTTGCTAGCAGTTGCCGCTAGGGCATCTATGCCATTTCGTTCGTTGCAATCCGGGACTGCACGCTGGGGTTTGTTTTGGTTGGATCAGAGAGAGCAGCATATGTGCCTCCTGATGAGAGACTAATAAGTTTCGAAACCGGTAAAGGTGCTTGCTGCACTCTCTGATTGGACTAGAATATGGTTCGGCTGTATTTTTGTTTTGCAACGAAATTGAAAATAGTTATTCATTTTTGATTTATGATAAAACTTACCGTTTCGCTGAAAATCGCTAAAAACTATATTTTATGACCTTTCGCGTAAATCTTTTAGCTCGGATCGGATTTATGATTTATGAGGACTTTTTAGATTTCATTTATGATGGTATTTTGAACAATCCTGCCAATTTTCAGCTTGATGGTAATTTTTGTAACCTCGGATGTGTAAGTTGACCGGAGTATATGTAAACGTCGTTTTTTAAAATCTTGTAAGTTCACGTATCAACAACAATAGGTGCTTATGCAAATCTCCCTTCTATTCTATTTACAGTAGATTCAGTAAACAGCAACGCGGGGGAGTGACATTCGACCTACTCTTCACAGATCCACTTGACACTGAGTGATTGGCGAACGAAAAAGGTACTTAGTAATTTTGGATGCTTTAAGCAACCTACTGGCTGCCTTTTTGACTAAATTATTATATTTAACGTTAACATGCGTGTCAGTTTAGGTGTAAACTAGGAAACGACGGTGTAAAGTATCTTGTAAATATGTAATTACTTTGTAATTATAAAAAAAAACTGGTTGAGTGTGAATTTGCATGCTGAAGGTGACTCTGAAATACATATCGATATATTTATTTCTGTAAAAAACCGAATTTTACATTCATGTATTCAACATGTGCAATGAAAACAGCACAAAAGATTTTTATCTACTTTTATACCTACACGTTTTGAAGATGAATGAAAGCAGTTTTTTTTGCGGAAGATTTTGATTGGTTTGACAGGCTTGTTTAAATCACCTATAGTCCAGTGGCCAGTGAAGAAAAAAACAGCTGAAAATATCTTATACACGTTTTTAAAGATTCTAAAAGGTACCTATATGAGGGACAGCTGATGACAGATCATTGAAGATATATAGCTAATTTGCTAGTTTCTTTAAACAATTGAGGGTGTTAAAGCCAAAGTGGTGTAAGTCATATTTTTGAAATAATGTAACTCTTGGTTTAACCTTGATATACAGTGTGGAAGGCACTTATGGAATAAAATTATTTCTGTCCTTGTATCAAAAAATTATAAAAAACGCTGAGACCCGTCGATTTTTAAATAAAAATGTGCACTTTTTAAACATAAATTTAAATATACAGGTTGATCCTTGCAAGTCTAGCAGAGTCCATATGCTTTATTTTTAATGGAATACCCTGTATATTCTTATATTTTTAAAAGCTGCTTAACAACTTGATTTCAACGAACTATATCATGTAGGGTGTATTATGAATAATACAGGGTGAAATTTTGAAATTAACAAGTATGGAAACCACTGATGGAATTGTTTGTGTCCTTATTTTAAAAAATTATAAAAAATACTGGGACACGTCAACGTTTAAATTCAAATGAGCGCTTTACAAACATAAATTTAAATATACAGGGTGATTCACCCAAGTACAGCATAGTCCATGATCTTTAGTTTTAATGGATCACCCTGTACATTTTTATATTTTTAGAATCTGCTAAACAACCTCATATCAAGTGTATTATGTAGGGTCCGTTATGAATAATACAAGGTGAAATTTTGAAATTATTTATAAATTTCGTCAAGACATTAAATACAAAACCCAATAGATTTAATACTTAGTTTAGAAAATTGATGCCTTTATTTAGCTAATTTAAAATATTTACCATTATTTAAAGCATGATAAATTATTAATTTTAAATTTTTATGTAGGTATTTAATATATTGCCGAAAATTACACATAATTTTAAAATTTCACCTTGTATTATTCATAATAGGCCCTACATATTAGGTATACACTTTTTTGATATGAGGTTGTTTAGCAGATTCTAAAAATATAAAAAAATATATAGGGTATATTTTAATTTTTGTTTGTAAAGCGCCCATTAGAATTTAAAAGTTGATATGTCCCAGTATTTTTTATAATTTTTTAAAATAAAGACACAAACAATTTTATTCCATAAGTGGTTTCCATACCCTTTAATTTTAAAATTTCACCCTCTATTATTCATAATACACCCTACATGATATAATTTGTTAAAATCAGGTCGTTAAGAAGCTTTTAAAAGTATAAGAATATACAGGGTGTTCCATTAAAAATAAAGCTTATGGAGTCTGTTAGACTTGCAAGGATCACCCTGTACGTTTAAGCTTATGTTTAAAAAGTGCACATTTTTATTTAAAGATCGACAGGTTTCAGCATTTTTTATAATTTTTTGAAACATGGACAGAAATAATTTTATTCCATAAGTGCCTTCCACCCTATATAGACCTCTTGTCATCACGAAAATCAGGAAAGTGGTATAAGTATTTACAGTAAGTAATACAGTAAAATCTTACATTACTTTTCCTCATTTTAAGAGGTCTATATATCAAGATTATAAAGCAAGACTTACATCATTTCAAAAAATTAGTTACACCACTTTGGTTTTAACACCCTCAGTTATAAAAAGTGAAAAAAAAAATCATTGTTTGTCTATAAAACGTTTCTTATACATTCTAAAATACCCCCAATAACTGAAAACAAGAGTCTTCAATCAATGTGTACTCCCTGTCCTCATATTTGGCTCTCAGACCTGGACGTTTACAAAGAAAGTTATGAAAAAAATATCAAAGGCAGGACAATCCATGAAAAGACGAATGCCGGACATTAAACTTACAGACAGGAATAGAAACGAATGGATCCGTAACAAAATCATCACCGACATCATCATCCAGCCTCAAAAGTCCACTGCTGAACACAGGCCTCCTCCCCTCGTTTCCAACCCCATCTATCCTGCGCCGTTCTCATCCAGTTTTTATTTAGCTTTCTTAAGTCGTCAGTCCATATTGTAGGCGGTCGACCGACGCTTCTCTTGTCTTCTCTTGGCCTCCATTTCAATAACCTCTTCGTCCATCGCCCATCTGTCGTTCTGGCTATGTGTCCTGCCCATCTTCACTTCAACCTGGCTATTCCTTTCGATGAAGTCAGTCACCTTTGTTCTTCTCCTGATTTCTTCGTTTTTGATTTTGTCTCGCAGAGTTATTCCTAACATTGACCGCTCCATTCTTCTCTGCGTGACTCTTAGTTTGGTAGCCGAGGCTGTAGTTGACCAGCCAAAAAGATCACCAGGTCCTAACAGTCTTAGACCTAGCTAGTTGGTCCGTAATGCGGTTGCCTTTATTCCCATGTGTCCTTTAACCCTTCAACCCATCCGAAACTTGAGTTAGTGACTCATAGCACTTCTTTTGCTAACCCTGATGTGACACGTGGTCTATTGCACTTGTCTACGATGGATATACCAGCCATTTCGTCTGAACTACGCTGGCATTTTTGCCTATACACCACTTTATTCGTAGGTTAAGTGCATGTGCAAAGGCGTAACCAGGTGGTGATTTTGGGGGTTATAACCTCCCCTTTTGGATGTACTTTGAGCTTTATACGCTTAACATCATTATTATTCCATACCCCCAGAGACCTTCAAGTAGATGTAACCCCCCCTTAGCATCATCCTGGTTGCACCTCTGGTTCAGTGATCTGGCTTATATCCCGCATTCTGAGCCTTCTTCTGTACAAAATATTTTCAAAATATAATAATTTATAATGGGTGTTCCGATTTCTGTCATTTAGTGTATATTATCACAACAAACCTGAATAATACACAATAAGGTATTAATATTTTGGATTCTTAATGCGATCCTTATTGAATCCTTAATAAAGACGAGTAATTCTTTGGCATGCACGGTGACAAATGTAAAAAGAAATCCGATACCATTATTCAGTAGTGACTAATTTTACAGAAACGGTACAAACCGCATAAACAATATCGATATTTTCATTTGTTATTTTCAGTATGTACATAAGCAGAGATCAAGTCGTGACGTCATCTGATTACTACCTACTTGATCAGGACATGTATCCTTTAAAGGCAGTCGCCTACTTCGATATGTTGCCGCGAAAAGCTGACATATAATGAATTTCTTTCTTTTTTAATGTCCTCGCCGCTCGAGAACCAACGGCTATAAGATATTTTATTGATGGTTCGTGAATTATGTGACAAAATGAAATAAGATTCGATATTGTATAATGTCATTTGTAATGATGAAGAAGAATACAAAAAGAATTATGACCTAATAGCTTAAGAAAATTTTTTAAGGTTTCTAAAATGCAATCTTAAAAAAGTTGAATCAATTTAATGCTTTCTGATAAATACCTAATATTTTTTCTTTCTTTTGCGGTGCAACTCAAACTTTGTAGGATAGTTCACTACGTTACATAGGATAATTTAGCTCTCCTGGTCTAGAAGGCACTTGACTTGGTTTATTATTCGTTTCCATTCTTTCCTATTTGCTGTTTTATTTTTCCAATTAGGGATTTTAAGTTTTTCTATGTTTTCAACTTCCTTCTTCCACCTGGTTTTGGGCTTATCTTCCTTCTTCTTTTCTCTTATTCCTCCCTTTAGTACCCTTTTGGATAGTCTCGTGTTTGGCATCCTTTGGATATATTCCAACCATCTCAGTCTTCCTGATTTTATAGTACCTACGATATTCGCTTCTCCATATAGTTGCTCTATATTTGGTCTTTTTATTCACATTCCATTCCATAGCTTTCCTCCAAATATTTTCCTGAGCAATTTTCTTTCCCACATTTGCAGCATGACATACATAATGCTATAGGTCTTATCAGTGTCTGTATGAAAACTGCAAAAAATATGAAAACTAAGTTGAAAAAAAGTCGATTTTAAAATAATACGGTTTATAATAAAATAATACGAAAATAATTACGATTTGGTTATGCTTGCAGCCCCAAGGGTGACGATTAATGGACTTCTTCCATGGAACTCCCGATGCACGTGTCAAGCCGACGGTACCGTCAAAGATCACGAAAAGTTCGGAATTCTGGAGTACTTTCACCGTTGAAGGTTTTAAGCGAAGTCGTAGAGTCGTACCTTTTTGTCCTAAAGGTACTTAACGGAGCATGTCCAGTTGTATACGATGCGCAAAGCGAATTTTTGCACTTGTGGGTCAGTAAAATTGACATTGAGCAGTTATTTAAATTAGAACACAGACAAGGTTATTCTGCATCATTTTACAGGGGGCAGACAAAAGTAACTATATAATTATTAAATTATCAAAACTTATTCTACCCGAAATAAATAAATATTAGAATGATAGTCAATGTAAAATAAAGAAATAAATAAGGATTCCCGAACAGTGTCTTATAGTATATTCTTATCCTGGTCCTTCTAAATATAATTTTACCCGCCATACCCGCCATAATTATTGCTTGGATTTCTTACTTCATTCTTACTTCACGTCTTTCTTCGAATTTATATATTTTTCCTTCTGTGATTATTGTCAGGTATTGCCCTTGTATGTTTTTTCGTTCTATTCATTCCATATATTTGGTGTTTTCTTCGTTTACGTATATCCCACTTTTTCTCGCTTTCACTACTAGCCTTTTAAGTATTTCTTTTAATTCTTGTTTACTTTTGGTTATCCTAGTATGCGTATTTTCTCTGAAATTGGTTTGGGCATATGTTTGGATTTGGTTAACCATTCTTGGTTAGTTTTGTTTCGGATCCTCCATGTCTGCTACTGCCTTGTTTTTTGGTGGGGAGTAGATTTCTTTTTATTTAGTTATTTTTGAAGGCCTATATCAGTGGTGCATCCTCTACAATTAGCTGGGTGGGCACTAGCCCGTAGTGCCCACATATTATCCACCACAGTGTACACCTTTAGACTCTTTATTTTGTGGCTTTTCACTATCTTTTGCTAAATGTTTTCCTACGCATTTCGGCTCTCTTCTATAACAATTTCTGTATTGAAAAATAAATTTATTCCATAAGATTGCATCCCACTGTACATATAACCACATTATATTTAAACTATCTACTACAATTAAAACTTCAATTAGAGAAGTGCAATTCTCTTCAGCCTTTATCAAAAAACTATCCAGAAACAGTGATCAACCAACAGTGAAGCCTTCTTCTTATTTTATTCCTATTTTTACGACAAAATAGTATTGATAATTTATGGAAGAAATTTATGAAGTGGAATTTCGCCCTTTGAGAGATTCCAGGGTAGGTAATGCCCACTAAAAACGAATGGAGGTCGAAGCGTGACATCCAGTTATATTGCATTCCTTTTGCGTTCCACTGTGAGGAACTTCATTACTTCATTTTCACTTCTGCGGAGATGGTTTTCATATACTT
This sequence comes from Diabrotica virgifera virgifera, assembly GCF_917563875.1. NCBI lineage: Eukaryota > Metazoa > Arthropoda > Insecta > Coleoptera > Chrysomelidae > Diabrotica > Diabrotica virgifera. Next base: position 9,377,610 of record NC_065449.1, on the reverse strand, counting down.
TTAACTACTTCATTTTAAATTTAGATGTTTAAATGATTTGGTGAAACTTTATATGGTTTTCATGTATTAAGAGATTTCTTTGTGTATTTACATAACTGTGAATCTGATATGACCCTACAAATGAAGGTTTAACTACGGGGTTGCCAAAAATTCTTAGAATAAAGTGTTATGTTTGGAACCCATTTAGTTATAATATAAAATTGTGAGATACCAAATTGTGAAATACTGTTGGCTGTATTACCTCCATATTTTATTTGTTTAAATAGCATCTTATAGACAAGTTATTTTCTCTAGTTAAGTTATATTATGTTCTGTAATTCATCATCATCAATCAGCCCTGATTTGTCTATTGTTGAACATAGGCCCCCTCTAGATATTTCCACATATTTCTATTCTGCGTCTCTGCTATCCAATTGATCACAACTCTGTTGAGGTCGTCAGTCGATCGCGTTGAGGGTATACCACGGCTTCGTTTGTCCATCCGTGGTTTCCACTCAGCAATTTTTTCTCCACCTGCCGTCTTTCTTTGTTGCAACATTGTCGTACTGTGCAAGATAACGACTATTTTCTCCATGTCAAATGGTTCGTGGAAGTGAATAAAAATAAGAACCAGAGGTCTATTATATCTGATAGACTGGAGTTTTAATGCATTGAAACTGGTCGAAACCTTGCTTGTTCTTCTGTCTGATAGAAATCGAGTTTTTCTTCCAATCTCTGGCAGTATTCGAGTAAAGATATAGGTGGTTTAGTAAGCTAATGGGGCTATACTCTAATAAAAATAAAATGTCGTTTCTTTATAAATCGAGACTAGTATCGAAAATGAAAGATATACAAGGAGTAATAAATCAAGAACGATATGAAAAACTAAAACCCAAGTACATTTAACAGCAGAAGCTATTGGACAGGAAAATTACCAGATAAATTATTAAAACAAAAAACTGCTAGACAAAAACGACAAGAATAACATAATAATAGAAAACAAAAAAGCTTACCAAAATTGGCTGACCACAGGGGGATGAAGAAGACAGAAGAGGATACAGAAGGCAATCTTAGGAAAAACAAGCTGAAAATGCGAGCATTATCATAACGAGAACTTTGTTTATTTACGTATTTTAATTCATAATATGGAAAATTGCTATTATGAAAAGTAGTTTAGAATTAATAATTATGTTTTAATGTGCAATTATATCATTCTAATTTAAATGTTATGAACTATAAAGGTAGTTTACTCTTGATCGAAATTCATATTTTTTATATACCTCGTATGAAATTAATAAAATTTTACATCATAAATCTTAGAACACGAAGAGCTTTTTATGAGTAACTTTTCTTCGTCAAATTAAAAATAAAAGAGTTATAAATGAAAATGTTCTTGGTATCCATAATTTGAGAAAAATCTTCAAATATTTTTTTCCATTAGAAGGATGTAATTGCACATATCAGACCATAATTTTTTATACCAAACAATATTATTTCATATACTGTCGGTTCGCTAAACTCAGACACAACTGGTTAGTGATTTTAGTCAATAATTTTGCCAATTTTGCAAAAAAAATAATTACTAATTAGTTAATAATTACTAAATAATTAGTAATTTTGTCAATTTTGGCAAAATTCGCAAAAACAAAAAAATTACCTACTAAAATCACTAGCCAGTTGTGTTGAGTTTAGCGAACCGACTATATTTTAATTTCATAGCAAATGGAACAGTCCATTTATCATAAAGGGGAGGCGGAATACTCGTATAAACCTTTTTAAAGCTGTTAATAAATTATTGCTTTTAAAATATACTCAAATTGTATTTGAACATCTTATTTATTTTATATAATAATTAAATTCACTATCAAATGTCATTTATGTTTTATTGATACATACTTAATTTAAAATTTAGTTTGACATTCACGAAGTGTCAAACTCAAATGTAAATAACCTATGCTTTGCTTAACAAATCGAGATTAAAAAACTAGCCTACTTAATAGCAACGATTTAAGCTGGACGTGTAGTGTGTCGGAAGAAAATAAAACGATTGTGACGTCACATTTTAGACTTTGAGGTCGATTATCTCGAAGACGGTTAGAAATATCGAAATGCCGTTTTCAGATTTGGATTCAGAAGAAAAAACTACAGAATCTATCGATAAATCTGATTTAAGTATTGCAGGAGCGGCAACGCAATAACACACACACTTTTGCTAATTTATGAACGAAATGTTTTCGCAAAAATTTTGGCAAAACATGTAAAAATATGGATAGCTTAATGGGAAGCTCAAAAATAAGTGAGGCATGGAAAACGTTGACGAACTTCAAACAGAATACCCATAAAAGGGAAAGGTAGAACCAATACAAATGGACCAATGGGTAAAGTTTTACCCAGTACCCAGTATTGGGTAAAATTTTCCTTAATATTTTTTTGTATTAACGAGTAATAACAATATTTTGATAACTATTTCCGAAGTCAAAATTGAAACGTTCAAGTAAACGAATTTTCAGCTGGAATTGTTGTTAATTCCCATTAAAAATAGTAAATAACGTTGTTCACGTGATAATAAATATAAATTAGACTAGCAGAGTAGAATGAATACGGCACTGATATTTACCCGACAATTAATATTGACACATTTTCTAATTCAGTTTTGTCGGTATATTTTAATTACGATATAATTATATCATGCGATAGCCCCAGGTGTCTTATAGATTAGTTGGATAATTAGTCCTGTTAACGCAAAGTAAAAATACTACACGTTCCTTGTTAGATCTAATAATTAAAACATTTTCAAAAAAATATATATATTTATATTAATTATATCGTCATTATCGTTGTCATACAACTATCCTCATCTAACAAATAAAGATTTCTAAAAATAAAGAGGACATCACAATGAGGATCGAATAAGATGATGTCCTCTTTATTTTTAGAAATCTTTATTTGTTAGATGAGGATAGTTGTCATACAACTATCCTCATCTAACAAATAAAGATTTCTAAAAATAAAGAGGACATCACAATGAGGATCGAATAAGATGAAATATATATATATATATATATATATATATATATATATATATATATATATATATATATATATATATATATATATATCTGGGTCAAATTATAAAATTTAACAAGGAATACCAAACCAAACAGCAGAGATCAAAAGACGAGTTAGACTGGCATGGGCGGCATTTGGAAAACTAAGCTACATCCTTAAAAACAAAAGATATCCACAACATCTTAAGACCAAGGTATACAATCAATGCGTACTCCCTGTTCTCACTTACGGTTCCCAAACGTGGACGTTTACAAAAGCAAACATGGAAAAGATCATAAAAACGCAAAGAGCAATGGAAAGGCAAATGTTGCACATAAGATTAATGGATAAAAAGAAAAACAAGTGGATAAGAGAGAACACCAAAGTTAGGGATGTTAGACAAGAAGTTGCAAAGTTGAAATGGAGATTTACCAGACACACTATAAGACAAAAAGAAGACCGATGGAACAAAATTCTCATAAATTGGAGACCGTGGGAATATAAACGAAGCAGATGAAGGCCACAAATGACATGGTCAGATGATGTCAAGAAGCACGTGGGCTCTAGGTGGATAACTGTAGCGACAGACAGAGAAGAATGGAAAAGGATTGGGGAGGCCTATGTCCAAAGATGGACTGAAGAAGGCTAATTAGAGATCGTTGTCATCATTTAGCCAACCGTGTCCACTTGTCAACATAGACTTCCCTCAGTATTTTCCAATGTTCTCTATATTGGCTGATTGTAGCCACTTTCTCGCTACTATTTTCACGTTGTCTTATTCACCGTCCATCCTGTGTGTTGTCTCTTCGGTGACGTCTTCCTCTTTGCCTGCACCTCACGCCCAGCACCGCGCGTTTCATGGCTCATTTTGTAACTCTCAGTTTATTTGCAGATCTTTATGTCAGTGTTAAGGTACGTATCCATATGTGGGTGCTCCAAAATCTCTACTCCATAAGTTTGTACGGGCAAAATACATTGATTATAAATATTTTGCGTAAGACACATGGGAATTGAACTTCTTAGAATATGGCTTAGTTTGCCAAATTCTGGCAATGTATGTCCTATTCGCCTCTATAGTTCAGGTGTTTGATGTCTCTGCTTATTTTGATCTCGTGTCCCAGATGTAATGCGAATGAAAGACGAACGATGGCCAAAACAGGCCTTAACTTAAACTATGTTCTATCGAATACCTAAAAGAAGGATAAAAAGACCAGCATTAGAATGTAGAAAAGGAATCAGAAAAAATGATGAGAGATAGAGCCATAATGAGAAGGAACGGACCGACCGAAAATGATGGAGATCGAAATGCGGGATGAGGGAGCCCCGTAGGTAGATAGTGTCCCATATATTTGTGTCTGTTTCTTGTATGACATTATTTTTGAAAATGGTTATATTTTCTCTCATTACAATTTAAGATCTTTAATCATGATTTTTCAGACAGTTTTAAGCGAATACATCGTAGAATCCAAATTGCTAGAGATAACAGAACCGCTGAACTGCAAAGAAGAATCAAAAAGAAGACAGACCTTCCTTAACCCAAGCCACAGGAACCAAACTCAGAGTAGCCCAAAGGAGAATGGAACGGTCGTTACTTGGACTGCCTCTCAAAAACAAGGTTAGAAATGAGAAATGAAAAAGGATCACGTCAAAAGGATCGCTGGAAATTGGCTGGAAAAGGCTCGAGACCAACATAACTCGAAGAAATTAGGGGAGGCTTATGTTCAACTTTGGCTAGACAAACGAAGGCTAGATGATGAATGAGATTTATTTTTGAGATGATATAATATAAATAATTAATGATTTTGTCTCATTTTCCAGTTGTAGGAGTTGTCTACTGCTAACAATACTTATCACCCCATAAAAGAAAAAATTCAAGCTAATTCATATTTAGAAATAGAAATTCCGGTAGAAATCATCTTTACCAGTGCTGGTAAATACGCAAATTCCTACTGGTCAAGGGCGGATCCAGGGCCGATTTTCGGGAGGGGCCATGAACATTTTTGGGGAGGTGTACCGGAGGGTCAGGGGGTAATTTTTAAAAATTAGAGTTACAATAGTCAGTTTTAACGCACTTTTCGCACACTTTTGAGTGCCATAAAGACATTCAAAACTTATCGTTATTAAAGTAGGTATTATTAAAGTCAGTACCGATTCCTACACATTTCTTCGGATCCAAGTGCAGTTCTTTCAACAAGTAAGCAATAATTATTTTCCCAATGCTTCTCCTGTTAGGCCTTGTTCTTCCCCTCTTTCTTGATTTTCACTAATTATTTTTATGTTCTCATAAACGTCAATGAACTTAACAAAGTCTTCACGAATTTTGTTATTGTGTATTATGTATCTCAAATTTAGAGAAAGCTGTTCCACGTGCGATACGTCGGTCTTTTCGTCAAATATGACAGAGTAATAATTTGCACTTTGAACCTGATCCATTATTTATTCAATTATTTCTTCACCACAACATATTATTAATTTATTTTTGCTGGTACTACTAATGTGTGTTGCTCAGGTTGATGCTGTGGATAGGTGTTGTTTAAAAGTCTTATGTATCTCCGTCTTTGCCCATGAGTTAGGCGAAAGATTTTAAAGGTTTCGTGACAAGGCTTTGCGCTGTCATTCCTTTATTGTGGCCATATTTTTCATTAGAAAAATAAAACGCAATACTTGTATAACAATCCTTTTGACTGTGAGAAAATACTAACCAACTCCTTTGTTCTAAGTGCTGGTGACCCAAGTAACGCCTCATTCCTTTTTTATTCTTTGTGTGTATAGAATATGGAAATAATTGAAACGATTTTGATGGCTGCCAGTGCCAAAGTTGTTCTAACAATTGGCACTTTGTAAAATTATCAACATTTTGATTTATAAAACATCCTATGTCATTCTCGTTACTGCTTTTGTTCAATTCTAGTCCAGAAAACATATTTTTATCCCCTGTTTTGCACATATATGTGTATGAAACTAAAAACATTTGAACTGCAAATATTTAAATTTATACTTTTTTAAATTCTCGGAGGGGACCATGGCCCCCATGGTCCCCTGCCTGGATCCGCCCTTGCTGGTAGCAATATTTACCACCCTATAAAAGAGAAAATTGAAGACTTCTACTATTTAGGTAACTTACTACATTTTATTTGATTTTCCACTTTTAAAAATTTCTTCTTAAAAAGAAAAAAATAGTTCTGCGCTTTAAAGGATGAAGATTTTAATTTTTAGAATTACGTTGTATTTTTGACTAATGTTTTCTAGTTTTTCGCAATCTCACTACTTCAATATTTAATTTATATCTTAGTAAAGTAGAAAATTGTTATTTATATGCCAAATGTTTTCAAAAATGTCATTCTCGCGTATGCGCCCCATCTCTATATTTAAGGAAATGTGGAACCTTTCCTCGCTAGTTTCATGGAACGTCTTAGTGGATAAAGATGGGTAAAACTACCCGATTAGGGTTTCTGTTTTGTGCGTTTGTGATTCTTTATGCTCAAAGAGGTATGTATGTATTTTGTGGAATATTGGAATATTTAAAAGTAGTATACAGGTGGTAAGTGACAATAAAATATTTTTTATTTTAATAATAAGTTTAGAAATTGTTATCTCAGTGCAGACAAGTTCTGTAATTTTAAACAAAAAATATTTAATTAGGCTACCATTGGAAAGAAAATTGAATTCTACCTAACTCTCTTTTTTAGGGGGCTGAACATTCAAACCTAAAAATATTCACAAAAGTCTCTCCTTTTAAAAAATTTACCTTATTAGCATTTCTGATGATGATATTAGCTGTAAGAACTGTTCAAACTTTTTGACTGATTTAAATACTTTACTTCATTGTTTATAATTTTTTGTTCTTCCATATTTCTTTTATTGTTGTGCTCATTGTATATTTTTTGTATTACTCTTAGTAGCTTGTTGTCCGTTTATTTCCTCTTAGTATTTTCCATAGTTCCTGTCTATATCGAAGGCTTTTTCTAGGCCAAGAAATGCTACTATTTTCTTTTTCTCTTGCATCGCTTTTTGTGTTATCTGATTTAAAGTAAATATATGATCCTGTATACTTCTGCCACTTCTAAATCCACTTTGTGCTTCGTCTAGTGTGTGTTCTGTCATTATTCTTAATCGTTTGTTTATTATTTTTTCGATGAGTTTTATTACACCAGTCAATGGGAGCAAGAATAGGATATTACCTCCGAATTCTATCCTACTACATGGATTTTAATGAAATTTTGGACCTAGCCTCTACTTATCTCCTAATTCAAAGTCTACCCTATGTCGATGTGTGCTTTTATCTTGGGGATGGAAAATTTTTTGGTTAAAATTACTACGGAATTCGTTAGAGAACCTAATTTTAAGCAAAAACTGTTCTATAATTATTTTTTGAAAACTCAATACTTTTTGAGTTATTCGTGGTTGAAAATTGGCCATTTTCATTGAAACATAATACCTATTTGAACGGTTGTTGAGAATACCTTAAAAACTATGCATCTAACTAAAAAAACTATATTAAACATTTTTGTAGGTTATAAAAAAAAAAGAGACACTTGCCTTCATAAATCTTCTAGTTATAATACAAAAAGAGATATGGTAGGTGAAAATAGTTTGTTTTTTGGTACATTCTCAAATTTGTGTATTCAACTTGAAATAACAGCGAAACGGTCGATTTTAGGTGTATAATGCTACTAATATCTTTTGTAGTGCTTGAAAAGACCTTTAAAATGAGCTATATTAAAGGTCCATTACATTAAAACTAAGCGAGATATGCTGCAAGCAAAATTGATAACTAATGTATTTTAAGAAAAAATGAGAAGTATTTTTAACCCCCATCCACCAAAATGTAAATGCATCGTTTTCCTTCTACAATATATTTTATTAAAGTGTTAATTCTATGTTCAAAAAGTTGGACGGGTTTAAAATGAATGGTTTAAAAAAAAAAAGATCAAATTATAGAGAGCATTTTTAAATTTTCTTAAAAATCTTCTTTTCTCCATGTAACTTGAAAATGATAAGAGATACAGTAATGAAAAATGAAAAGGAAATTTTTATCTAAAAAAGCCCTACATTTTTGTGTGGTATCTTTTTTTCGTATCTCTTATCTTTTTCGAGTTGCATGGAGGAGAAGGAAGATTTTTAAGAAAATTTAAAAATGCGCTCTATAATTTGATCTTATTTTTTTCAAAAACCATTCATTTTAATCCAATCGAACTTTTTGAACATAGAAATAACACTATAATAAAAAGTACAGTAGAAGGAAAACGATGTATTTAAATTATGATGGATGAGGGGTTAAATATACTTCTCATTTCTTCTTAAAATACATTAGTCATCCACTTTTTTGCAAAATATCTCGCTTAGTTTGAATGTAATCGACATTTAGTATTGCTCATTTTAAAGGTCTTTTTAAGCACTACAAAAGTTATTAGTATCATTATACACCTAAAATCGACAGTTTCTCTGTTATTTCAAGTTGAATACACCGATTTGAGCATGCAGCAAAAAAACAAACTCTTCTTACCTACCATATCCCTCATTGTATTTTAACTAGAAGATTTATGAAGGAACGAATCTCTTTGTTTTTTTATAACCTACAGAAATATTTTATATAGTTTTTTTGTTAGATCCATAGTTTTTAAGGTATTCGCAAAGATCCGTCCGAAAAGGTGTAATTTTTCAATGAAAATTGCCAATTTTCAACCACGAATAACTCAAAAAGTATTGAGTTTTCAAAAAATAATTATAGAACAGTTTTTGCTTAAAATTAGGTTCTCTAGCATCTTCCGTAGCTATTTTAACCAAAACATTTTTCACCCCCGATAAGGGGTGGGAACCACCCCCAAGATAAAAGCGCACATCGGCATAGGGTAGACTTTGTGTCATGAGCATTCCCTACTTACTGTGAAAATATCAAGTAAATTGATATAGTAGGATGGAATTCGGAGCCAAATGCCCTCACTGACTGCCCTATAGTCCTCGGTAGTTATAACATTATCTCCTATCTACTTTTTTTTATATGGGTATTATTGGTGACACTTTCCAATCTTCCGGGATATTTTCATTTTTCAACATTTTATTTATTATTTTTAGTAATACTTGTTCTCCATGTTTCCCATGTTTTTATAATTTCTGTTGTTATTCTATCCACTCCAGGCCAGCTTTTCCATTCAACGTCTTTATTGCTTCTAGAAGAAAAATGTCCTGGGTGAGAAACCTCAGAGAATGGTTTGGATGTAGCTCAACTAAACTCTTTCTGGCTGTAGTGTCAAAAGTTAGAATAGCAATGATGATTGCCAACCAAAGAAGAAGATTGCTTCTTCTAGTTCCTCTTTTATTGAGTTTTCTGTGTTATCTTCCACTGTATTATGTTATTCTTCATTAATGTAGGTTTATATTTATTTGTAGTTCTTCTAAGTGTTGTTTACATCTTTTAACTATTTATTTTGTTTCTATTATTAATTCTCCATTTTTATCTTTAATGTAATGCTGTATATTTCTTGTTTTTTTGTGTTCTTATCATCTTCAGTAATCTTAGTTTTCTTATATGGAACTTATATTTTATTATTACATTAACATATTTGCTTCTGTTAACTTATATTAATAACAATTATGCCTATTAATAACAATCTAAAGGAAGTGACAGAATAATTTGAAAATGTTTATTAGTCGTAGGCAGGACAAGCAGGTGACAGTCAACGATTTATATCTGCATAGGAAGGTATTACACCACGTACAATAATAAAGTTGTAGAATTGTTTAGAAAATAAAATATATCCGATTCATTAATACTTCTTGCAAAATACTATTGTCCGGGTTCTTTCAGATAATACAAGTATGTAGGAAGAAGTTATTTATACACGACTAACATGTGTCATATTTCTATTTTGCTCAGAATTTTTACTATATTTTATTATAATGATTTTGTATGATTTATCTACCATACAACTTTGCATTATTTTTAAAATAGTTATCGATATAGAGAAATATGGTACGCTTTTGAGAAGCATTTTTGGGAAGCAGTCTCCTCTATCTGAGTTCCATCAACGTCAATACTTGAGAATTAAGAACCAAATTTGTCATTAATTGTGTTTTTGAGAAATTTATCTTCAAGCTTGCTTGTAGGCGATCATTTGCACCGAATCCTGAGCTAAATCCTGTTTTGCTCTTGTGTTACAAGAACAAACAAACAACAACAAACTTATAGATTAGTAGCTTATACGTCTCCTTTTTTATGTGTAAGTATAATGATTCCATTATTTTACTGACCCGGTAGTATTCTTTCCACATCGAGTGCATTTCATATCTACTACAGAGTAATTTCAGGCATGTTTCTGTTTGTCCTCTTGTGTTTGTGAGTGAAATGGTAGTTAAAGACGCATTCATATTGAACCTAATCTACCATAAGACATGTTTTGTCTTAGAACTTTTGAACTTTTATTCTCTTCTATCATTTTGGAGGTACCAGGTACAGTATTTATTATATTTTCTGGGGATTTTCTTCCTAAGGCCTTTTAAATCTCTTTCTTCAATCGTTTTAAGTTTCTTCCGTACTTTTCTGTTAGTTCTCTTCATTCTCCCATTAATTTTTTGTGTATTTACTTAGTTTTTCTTCTTTTCTCCAGATTGTTTAGGATAAAATTCACAAGTCAGCAATATCATTTTGCGTAAATTCCACTTCGTTTGACTTTTTTCAACTTCTTTTTGAAATATTCTCTCTCATTTTGCCATGTTCGAGTTTACTGGAGCGACCTCCGCTCTTATCCTGTTCATAATTTTCCACGTTTTTAAGTCTACAGATTGGTCAGTCCATTGGACTTGAGGAAAAGAAAAGGTTCATCCTGCACCGTTTCAAAGAAGCTTTTCCTGAATTTCAGTCGCTTTCGTGGCGTTCAAGCTCTATTATAGGGCATGCTGTTCGTCAACGATTTATTTAATTTTCTCTATAAGCTCTGCTACATTTCTGCATGTTGTGGGAGGCCATTCTTTTGAATTTTCCAGCTACTTAGTTTGCCCTCCAGCATGAACGAAAAGAACGGCTATTTTGCAGCTAAGAATGCACGACCCTAACTAGATGGTGGTCACTGAGAATCTCGTACAATTTGTGGAGCAATGTTTTGTGCCTTTTTGTGTACTAAGCTGCTGTCAGATCTATAAAATCAGTCCCTGTTATTCATAAGTTTTTCTTCAAAGCCCTCTTCAACTAAATTTCATGCTGTGGGGCACAGGAAAGGATACAAAATCAGAATCTACAAGACCATAATCGAAAATATCGTAACTTAAGGAGCTGAGGTCTGTCGACTGACAGAATGTTTAAAATAGAAGCTGATGTCAATGAAAATGGGGTTTTGGAGACGTTGTTTTAGGCTAACACTTCACGACAAAATAGGAAATGATGAGATACGGAAAAAAATAAGAAATGATGAGATACGGAAAAGAATGGATATGGAAATAACAATAATTGACACCATTGAATCCAAGAATTTGAGATGGTACGGAATTGTAAACTATATGAATGAAGACAGGTGGCCAAAGAATATAATGAAGTTGAGACCAGTGCAGAGAAGATATTATAATTCATGCTCTTGTTAATATATGATGAATGAGAATGACATAACTGTTTTATATAAAACATTTTGTCCATTGTTTTTATTTTTCTGTGTAATAATTCTACCAAAAAAATGGAGATATTATTTATTAAAAGATAATTAGTACAAAACAAAGAGTTATTAAGTATGCAGTGTATATCAATTTTATTTCTAGGTGTTTGGTCTTCATATCAATTAAAATAACATTAAGTCACCTTGACCTTGCACGTAGAATAGCATCTGCTCTTATATAAGAATAATAAATCAAAAAGAGTAATAATTGCCCAACATTTAAATAATAAAATTGGTGTGTTGCCACTAATAAAAAAACTTGAGTTAATAATTATTATTTTATAAGATAGGGTTTTATAAAATAAAGTACTGGATCCCTCCCTCTTGTCTTAACATACATTCATTCATTTAACTGTCATCTTGTTGGTTGTGGTACTCCTTGTTTTTCCATCCATTTCTGTCTGGAATAGACACCCCGTTTGAATTCTTAAAATTGTTTTTTTTTGTCGTATGATCCAGTTCCGCATTAAAGATATCCTTCGCCATAGTCCTTATGATACTTATATGCCCTGTCCCTTCATTGCGAATTTATGTGAGTGTTTTCTTATGCAGGCTCCCAATCTTGCCTCACCTTGTAGTATCAAATACAAAAACCTCCTATTAAGGACGTAATTTTCACAAAACTCCAGGAGACCAGGCCCAATTTGGCCACCAGCTACCCCAGAGAGCTTGGCCGACGTGTTATTAGTGTTCAGCGACTCCAAAAATCCAGCGAGTAGGGAGTTTGTATTGATTTTTTATTAAATTTCGTCAAAATTCGAGGGAGACGAGGCCCATTCTTGGAACCAGGCGCCTTGTAGACCATCGCCGTCATAATATTCGTCCAACAACTCAGGGAGAGCAAAATTGAACTCATTTCCTTCAGTTATTTCCGAATTACAGATTAATTATTTTCATCACTTCACTGCAAAATGCATTTTCTTTGTTTAATAATGCAATTTTCATTTCGTCATCATAATTTTTATTCACAAAGTTTTCTAGGCTCTTACGATTCGAAAGCAAAAATTTTCATTTAAATTCATCGAACTGCAAACCTTTGGTAGGTTTGTTGCTTTATTTCATCGCCTACCGGGCTAACACGGTCTCTCCAAGGATGGTGGTATTTACAACAACTATATTCCTAAGCATAGATTCCATCCAGCTCAAGCACCCTCGACTCTTTTACGTCTCAGGTCATTGGTTATGTATACTATCGAAGTGTTGTCGAAAGCCCCCTCTATATCACAAGTCTGTGCAGTGTTGTCTCGGTTGAATTTTCTGCTATATTTATAGGTATGTTGTTCTTGATGTGTTAGAGTGTGTACCAATATTTCATCACTGAGATGCCTGTCGAGCAGTTTCCCTAATATGTCTTCTGTAGGAAAGACATTAGACTTATTAGTCTTAGAGACTGTGCCATTTCCCATTCTCTTGTTTCCCATTTTGGAATGAACTTAGTGCATTTACTATAATCATTATTTTTTCTGTATAACATATTATGTTATTTTAGGAGACAGTAATGAAATATACCATGTGAGTTTAAAAGTAGACAACTCCGTAAAATTATACTGGACTCTAGACTACAGTTCTGAGACAATTTCCTTTGAAATTCACATTCCTCAAGATTACGGTTGGTTCGCCATTGGATTTTCAGACAGAGGACAACTGTTTCCTGCCGATTACTGCTTACTATGGAAGAATTTGAAGAAGAAAGTGTCTCTAGACGTAAGTCAAATGATTCAGTAAAAGAAATTTAATTTTTAAAGGAAGATTTTTAGGATATTTACACAGAAGAAGACGGTGTTGTACATCTCGATCAACAACAAGACTGTAGCAAGTTTAAAATTAGGAGAAAAGAGGATGTGGTTAAGTTTACATTTCAAAGGCAATTCGACACTTGTGACAGACACGATTATATTATAGAGGTAAGAAAAATCATGTTTTTATTATTATAATTGTTTAGCCACGTAAGAGTTAATAATTGAAGATATCGTCTTATATCATCTCCACGTTGGGCGCCAATGTAATATAACTCCAACTATCATTGCTTCCCAAATTGTTTTGGCTTCGACTAGCTCTAGTCTCTCAAGTGTAAGTTCGTCTTATCTGAAATGCAAATCTGAACATAAATAAATTAAAGGGACAAATAAAAGATGATAACAACTAATTAATCATATTACCAGAGGACGGCAGTTCTCGTCAGTGGCGCACACACACACACACACACACACACACACACACACACACACACACACACACACACACACACACACACACACACACACCTCCCTACACCCGACACTATATATACACGAAATTTTCGATTTTCTAAATCTGACTGAATTGGAAATTGGGCCAACTCCCATCTTAATTTTCAGGAAAAGACTCACCCATTCATATGTCAACCATCCATTTTGGTCCAAGGGTGTGGATTTTACGGCCCTTCCTATTTAGAGTCTGTTTTTCGTTCTCATCCCCAAAACTCCCAAAAACTTCGAAAATTTAAGTCCGACCTTTACGGCTTCTAATATTACTGATCATTACCTTTCCAACGCATGTTTAATTTTGAAAATCGGTTATCCCATTCAAAAGTTACCGAGCTCAGAAATATGACTCAATTTCTATTTAAAAAATGGAAAATGTTTGTGGATATGTATGTATGTGGAAAAGTTAAACCGATCTGAATTTTTTTTCTGTGTTTAAAGAGGGGGTCAGGGCCAATTCAGAACCGGTGTAGTTTTTAAATTTTGACCAACCATAAGCCAGCTATAGAACTTGGTAGGTACAAAATGGCATATTTTTTGGGGGTATATATCTTCGGTTCAAGAAGAGACAGGAGAACCGCAAATACACCAAGTCAATAGTGTTGAGTTATGCTTTCAAATGGTGTCTAAGCCGTCAGGATCAGACATACACACGGCTCAGTATAGCCGAAAAACTGAAAAACAAACTTTGAAAATTTTGGTTTTTCGACAATTACTCAAAATTTCAACCTACGAATTGCGCCAATAACTGAGCGCTTGTAAAAGAACTCTAGACGAATCTAACGGTGTATACCTCATATCCGGGAAAATTCGAATTTTTAAGTTATAGGCTTCATAAGTATGATCAAATCTATTTCCTATGGGAAAAACGGTTTTGCAAGCTCAATAATTCCTGTAATAGCTTTAGTTATAATACTTAACCTTAGATGCATCAGATACTACTTGTCAATGCGTTTCAAGCTCATGTTTAGTGATCAAAATCGGTTAAGCCGTTTAGAAGTTATTAAGCTACAAAAGTATAATCCAATTAACGATTATTCCCGAAATGGTTTATGTAGTTGTAGTAGTTACGACGCTAAATTTGATCTGGCAACGGACAATCCGAGTATATTTACCGACCATCCCAATAGTTTTTCAATCTATTTCGAATACAAAAAAAATCTAGTGTACATTCGATGGACACTAGATCATTTGGGAGATAATGCGACAAAGGCGACCATTTATAAAGCTTAACGTGTAATCGAGAAACATTGCATTCAACTTCATACATTTAATTTATAAATAACTTTGAAAAACTCCTGATACAAGAATAAAAAACCGCTAAACGCCGTAAAAATGAGTAGCGCATACAATATTCCAGCTACAAAAGATCTGATAGGAATATTACGTGGCGTGGAAATGTATTTTCATTTTGATGCAAAACAAAATTTTAGTTTTATTTTAAAAGATTTTTTCATAATATTTGCTAAATTTGAAGTAAACGCGCCACAAAAGAGTTTCAAAATTCAAACTGTATCAAAGTTACTCTTTTGTGGCGCGTTTTACTTCAAATTGAGCAAATATTATGAAAAAATATTTTAAAATAAAACTAGAATTTTGTTTTGCATCAAAATGAAAATACATTTTCGCGCCATGTAATATTCATATCAGATCTTTTGTAGCTGGAATATTGTATGCGCCACTCATTTTTACGGGGTTTAGCGGTTTTTTATTCTTGTTTATTATACATTAAACATGAAATGAAATAAAATTTTAATATTAAAAAAAAACAATCCTGTCTAAAATTGCACAAAATGTGAAAATGATATTTATGGCAAAATGTATGGTTCCCTTAGTTGAATGGATTGTAAGCTTGATACAGTTGAAAAAAAAACAACTTGTTGCTGTAGTTGTAGTGTGGTTGTAGTTGGACGTAGATACTTATTTAGGTGTAGGCTGAATGTAAGCTGAAGTAGTTTCAGATAGGTATGGAGTGTTGCATAGTAGCGGCCATGGTTACTCCAAAGAAGAAATTGAAATGAGGCCAAAAAACTAAAATAACATAATATTTTGTGTTAGCAACAGCATAGGTTTTAAACAATTTCTTGCCATGTTTTACCAACATTCGTCAGCTAATTCAAGCGCATTATCTGCAGCTTCATTTCTAGTTCTTAAGCCTAGTCGAGTCCTCCAAGTATAGTTTCATATTATCCCTTGGATTGCCCACTTGTGCATTAAAATGGCCTCCTGATGACTTCCTCCTCTGATGCAATATGATTCAGTATGTCTCCTAATTGATCATAGAAAGCTTATATTTCATTCTCACCCAGCTCTACTTGACGAGCACACACACATACAACATTTAATACTTCTTTACTAAGTACAAATTTCTCTTAGATACTGTTTGAATATAAAATTATGCTTTATTTATTCTTCTTCTTTAAGTGCCATCTGCGAGACTGTGGTTGGCAATCATCATGGCTATTCTGATCTTAGATGCTGCTGCTCTGAATAGTTCGGTTGATGTGCATCCGTACCATTCCCTCAAGTTATGCAACCATGAGATTCTTCTCCTTCCTACACTTCTCTTGCCCTGGATTCAGTGACGGTTTAAGGCATCATGGGCCCTAGGCGGCCATAAGAAGTAGGCCCCTTTGTAGCGACCATTTACTTAAAACAAATTTACAGATATTTATGTTGTTTTTTTTACATTTCGCAAAAACTTCTCATTAATAGTCCATAGCTAATATACCAAAGAAAAAACCAAAAAAGGGGTATTGTGTCGATATGTGATTTTGCCCTGGGTATGAATGCCACCCCTTCGGGGGTGAAAAAACATACATTCAAAATAAGTGCGGAAATGGATAAACTGATTAATTCTAAGTAACTTTTGTTCTATCGAGTTTTTTCACTAAATTAATACTTTTTGAGTTATTTGCGAGTGAATATGTTCATTTTTCAACAAAAAAAAACACGTTTTTAGACGGTTTTCGCAAATAAATCCAAAATTAAGTAGTTTATCGAAAAAAATTATTCTTAGAAAAAATATAGCGTACACAAAATTTAAAAAAAATGGTAAGTATATGTATGAAGTATGTAGACCCAGTATAAGCAGAACTGAAGCTAATAAAAAATAGATTCTTATTCGACAAATTCCAAATCAAATATTGCAACGTAAATAACCAAAAAATAAAGCACTTTTCGGTGAAAAATCATCACAACTTTTTTAAAGTGTTCAAAAAGTTTTATTTTTGTTTTTTTTAACAAATTTCAAGTATCAAAATTAAATTATCATTTGGTTGTCTTTTTAAAGACAGATCACATGCTATGATATTTTTTTGTGACGGATATTCTTGAGTTGGGATTGATTTCATGTAATCGAATGAACTATCTTTTAGTAAAGTCGTCCCAGGAACGCAACTCATAAATATTGGCAACATCATTTTAAAGTCTTCTACTTTAAAATGTATCATATATGTCTGAATTGCCAATATAAATGAGTCAGATTAAATAAATTATTAGAAGAATTTTTTTACTTAGCAACAACATTTTTGTTTATTTGTAGTATTTTATATTTTGACAACGAAACCCGATTTGGCCTTTGAAACGTTAATAAAATCTTGTGGCTTATTTGCGGTAAAATTGTGGCTTATTTCCCATTATAAATAGTTGATTATAAGCAAGTACAGCTTAAAATAATGTCGATTCCTTTTTTTTTGGAAAAAAAATCTTGAAAATTTATGAAAATCTTGAAAAAACTTATAAGTATATTATTTATATGATCTGTAAGTTTCACCGGTTCACAGTGCTTATTTTTCAAAACATTGGGATTTAAAGTAAAACAAATTTTTTGAAATTTTGAAAAAAATGTCTTTTTTTTCAAAATAACTTAAAAATTATTAGTGGTACCAAAATCAAAGAGTAAAAAAATGTAGGTTTTGCTTTTCTAAATATTTCAGATTTTTTGCTATTTTGGAAGATAAAAATTGGTTAAGAAAATAATATGACTTCAAAATTTGCATACCCTGAGTAGAGAATTTTTCATTTATTAAAAATTAATAAATGAAAATAGTTTCTATCCTTGTGGGATCGGTACTCACCGGAGGGTCCGCCGACGTTCGGATACAATTAGCGTCTCTTTGCAAAAACAATGACGACTTTGCTAAGTAACAAGACATTTACTCAACACACACACTACCCATTACACTAGGTACCTGATTGGAAAAATCCACTGTACCATGCCAATGGCCATTAGTTGTCGAGGCATTAAGCCAAATAAAAAAAATGCATACACTCGTGATTAGTGACTTGTTCAAGCCCTTTCTACTACAGCCTTTTTATAAATAAGCACTTTATACCGATAAAAGTCACAGAGCATATAAACAATACATAAGTAAAGTAGCTTGTGAAGCGGTAAGGGCTAATTTCATTTGGGATGCTAATTAGGGGGTTATTTTCACCAGTTTTTTTTTACCCAGAAAATGGGATCAACTTTATTCTGAGCGTATCGTTGAAATTTATTGAAAACAAGAATAATGCATTTTTAAACATTTAAATAAGTTGCTATGAGTTTTTCGTGAAAAGTGCTTCATTTTTTGATTATTTCACGTTGAAATATTCGATTTGGAATTTGACGAATAAGAACCTACTTTTCATTAGCTACAACTCTGCTTGTACTGGGTCTACAGACTGCACACATACACCATTTTTTCAATTTTTTAAAAGCTATATTTTTGCTAAGAATATTTTTTCGATAAAATACTTACTTTTTGAGTTATTTGCGAAAAATCGTCTAAGAACGTGTTATTTTTTGTTGAAAAATTAAGATATTCACTTGCAAATATCTCCAAATGTATTGACTTGATGAAAAAACTCTAATGAACAAAAGTTGCTTAGAATTAGTCAGTTTATCCACTTCCGGACGTATTTTGATGGTACATGTTTTCACTCTCGAGAAGGGGTGGAATCAACCGTAGAGGAAAAATACACATTGGCACAATATAACTTCTTTCTTTGACATGTTAGCTACGCTTATATCAAATTTCATGTCAACCCAAGCTCTTGTTTCAAATCCAAAGGTTCTTTAAAATCCGGAGGCTGTGCAATATTTTACCTATAAGGCCCATCAGTGGGTAGAAATTGAAAAAAAGAACGTACCATACCAAAATAATTACCAGCTTCTAAGCAAAATTTGCTTGCAAAATTGATTACCAAATTGAGGGAATGATTAGAACATGGAATATAAAAATGCCTTTAAAGATAACTGCTTAATTTGTCTTGAAGTCGGTTGTATTTTCCTGATATTTGACAGAAGACAAAACAAAAAACTGAGTTTGATTGGAAATCACAAAATAACCATTCCCTCTTTTTTTTCTCAGTTAGACCTATTTGATTTTTTTAACATTTTAATTTTTTTAATTACTGCTTAAACAATTCAATATTAATTAATGCATTTGTGTGGGATGCGGGCCCCATCAAGTGTCCGGGCCCTAGGCGGCCGCCTAGTCCGCCTAATGGTTAATCCGGCACTGCCTGGATTTTCCCTTGTATAATTAATTGAAGTATGTTGTATCTCTCATTACGCATAACATGTCCCAGGTAATGCAGCTTTCGTGTCTTGATGGTTTCCAATATTTCCATTGTTTTGTTGACTCTTCTCATAACTTCGTTGTTTGTTACATGCTCGGTCCATGATATCTTCAGGATTCGTCGATACACCCACAGTTCGAATGCTTCCAACTTTTTAGTAGTTGACGCGAAGTGTCTATGCTTCTATCCCGTAAAGCAGAGTCGAGAAAATATAACACCTTGCCAGCCTAACTCTCAAGTCTAATCGTTTGTGTGCCAAATTATTGTGCCCAGATAGTTGTAGTTTTCAACTTGTTCTAAAGTTTTACCTTTAATCGTCAGGCTTTCATCATTATTTTGGGTTTTTAATATCCTCATAAATTTAGTTTTCTTGATGTTTATTGATAATCCATATTCTTCTCCATACTCAACTGTCTTGTTCATTAGCTTTTGGAGGTCTTGGAGGTTGTCCGCTATTATGATAATATCGTTCTCATATCTAATGTTGTTAATCGGCGTTCCATTTACCTTTATTCCTGCTGTTTCTCCCCCAAGAGCTCTTTTCATAATTTCTTCAGAGTATGCATTGAATAGTAGTGGTGACAATACAGACCCCTGTCGCACTCCTCTTTTAATTTCGAATTCTTCTGATGTGTGTTCGTTAATGCGTATGTGTGCCTGCTGTTTATAATATAGATTTGTTATAATTCGAAGGTATTGTAATTGTAATAATTGGTTTGCTTTATTTATAGGAGGGAACAACTCACGTCGTTTGGTCTAGAGGACAACACACACTCTACAAAGCAAATGGTGTTAACATAACATCGTCTCATGAAGACTCAGGCATGGTGAGAGTGAACTTATTAAAAAATACTAAAGCAAACTACAAATTACCATCACATGTAAACATTTTTGATTTGTTAAATGACAATGTTAAAGTACCTGCTGAAGAAACAACCTACTGGTGTCGTGTTGTTAAAATACCAGAAGAATATAGGAAAAAGCATCATATTTATCAGGTGAGTTGAATAATTTTGCTTTCTATGAGCTTCTGCTACAAAACAGACATTTTTCACTTAATAATGATTATTAAAATTCTTCCTTTCATGTTTTTGTTAGTATGGAGCTCATATTCAAGAAAGTAGTGAAGGCGTGGTCCATCATATGGAAGTGTTCCATTGTCAAGCTGATGCAAATGAAGAAATTCCTTTATATAACGGAAATTGCTTTGCGGAAGATAGACCTCCTAAAACACAAGTGTGCAAGAAAGTGCTTGCTGCATGGGCTATGGGGGCAACCCCGTTCACGTATCCAAAAGTAAGTAATATTAAATAAACCACAAACATTCAGAGTCATAATCTCTCTCTCCTATGGCTCTACTGCCCAAGTCGTGCCCTTCACTAAATGGATGCAGGTAACCCACACTGACAAAAGTTTTCCTTTTGAGGCATATGGGTAGGTCCCATTTAAATACATAGTTGAATTTACCAAACTGAGAAGTAAATGCTGAGATGGCAGAGAGAAATAGTTTCTTAACAGTAACTTGGACTAATGTTTTAGGAAGCGAGTCTGGCCTTGGGTGGAGAAAATTTTAATCCTTACATCATGCTAGAGGTACACTATAACAACCCAGACCTTAAAGCAGGTAATACATTTTGTTTATTAAAAGTCTAGTTTATTTGAAAATATATGATAGAATAGTAGAACGCAGTAGACTTCATGATGATGCTCAACATGACTTAAATACTGTAGGTATGCTTTTAACACCTATTAAAGGCATTATATTATTTTCAGGATTAATAGACAGTTCAGGTATAAGATTCCACATTTCTTCGGTCTTGAAAAAGATGGATGCTGGTGTAATAGAACTCGGATTAGAATATACGGACAAAATGGCCATCCCACCGGAACAAAGTCGTTTTTCTTTATCAGGATACTGTACGAGTGCATGCACTGCGATGGTCAGTATATCGAAAAAAGTTATTCTTCAATGGCGCTCAAGAGTAAAGTACCTTTAAGTTTCACAATATCAAAAAATGTTATTATGATAAGTTGGTTGGAATTAAAAATTATTTTTTAATATGCTTTTTTTTGTAATATGCAAAAACATAGTTTTAATTCTAAAAAACTTTTCACAATAACAACTTTCGATATTATGAAATATAAAGGTACTTTACTTTTAAGCGAAATTCATATTTTTTACGTACATCGTATAAGTTTGATCAAATTTAATATCTGATGGTTACATCTTAGGTATTAGACCATGCAGAACTTTTGATGAAGAATAATTTTTTTCGTAAAATTAACAAGAATAAAAAACCGCTAAATGCCGTAAAAATGAGTGGCGCATACAATATTCCAGCTACAAAAGATCTGATATGAATATAACGTGACGCGAAAATGTATTTTCATTTTGATGCAAAATAAAATTGTAGTTTTATTTTAAAAGATTTTTCCATAATATTAGCTAAATTTGAAGTAAAACGCGCCACAAAAGAGTAACTTTGATACAGTTTGAATTTTGAAACTCTTTTGTGGCGCGTTTACTTCAAATTTAGCAAATATTATGGAAAAATCTTTTAAAATAAAACTAAAATTTTATTTTGCATCAAAATGAAAATACATTTTCGCGCCACGTAATATTCATATCAGATCTATTGTAGCTGCAATATTGTATGCACCACTCATTTTTACGGCGTTTAGCGGTTTTTTACAGGAGTTTTTCTTATAAATTAAATGTATGAAGTTGAATGCAATGTTTCTTGATTACACGTTAAGCAGCTTTATAAACGGTCGCCTTTGTCGCATTAGCTCCCAAATTATCCAGTGTCCATCGAATGTACACTAGATTTTTTTCTATTCGAAATAGATTGAAAAAAATTATTAGGATGGCCGGTTAATGAACTCGGATTGCCCGTTGCCAGATCAAATTTAACGTCGTAACCACTACAACTACATAAACCATTTCGGGAATAATCGTTAATTTTATTATACTTTTGTAGCTTAATAACTCCTAAACGGCTTAACCGATTTTGATCACTAAACATACGTTTGAAACGTATTAACAAGAAGTATCTGATGCATCTAAGGTCAAGTATGATAACTGAAGCTATTATAGGACTTATTGAGCTTGAAAAACCGTTTTTCCATAGGAAATAGATTTGATCATAGTTATGAAGCCTATAACTTAAAATTCGAATTTTCCCGGATATGAGGTATACACCGTCAGATTCGTCTAGAGTCCTTCTACAAATGCTCAGTTATTGGCGCAATTCGTAGGTTGAAATTTTGACTAATTGTCGAAAAACCAAAATTTTCAAAGTTTAGTTTCAGTTTTTCAGCGATACTAAGCCGTGTGTATGTCTGATCCAGACGGCTTAGATACCATTTGAAAGCTTAACTCAACACTATTGATTTGGTGTATTTGCGGTTCTCCTGTCTCTTCTTGAACTGAAGATATATACCCCCAAAAATATGCCGTTTTGTACCTACCAAGTCCTATAATAGCTGGCTTATGGGTGGTCAAAAGTCACAAACTACACCGGTTCTGAATCGGCCCTGACCCCCTCTTCAAACACAGAAAAAAAAATTCAGATCGGTTTAACTTTTCCAGCCCCATACATACATACATACATATCCACAAACATTTTCCCTTTTTTAAATAGAAATTGAGTCATATTTCTGAGCTCGGTAACTTTTGAATGGTATAACCGATTTTCAAAATTAGACATAGACATGCGTTGGAAAGGTAATGATCAGTACTATTAGAAGCCGCAAAGGTCGGACTTAAATTTTCGAAGTTTTTGGGAGTTTTGGGGACGAGAACGAAAAACAGGCCCTAAATAGGAAGGGCCGTAAAATCCACACCCTTGGACCAAAATGGATGGTTGATATATGAATGGGTGAGTCTTTTCCTGAACTTTAAGATGGGAGTTGGTACAATTTTCAATTCCCTCAGATTTAGAAAATCGACAATTTCGTGTATATATAGTGTCTCATGTATATATAGTGTCGCGTGTAGGGGGGTGTGGGTGTGCGCTACTGGCGAGAACTGCCGTTCTCTGGTAATAATAAAAATGGTTCCCCTAAGATTCAAACTTCCGTAAACACACTGTATACTTAATACCACAGTAAAGATAATAGACAATCATTTTAGAGCCTGTCTCCAGAAGGTATTACCATATTTGGCTCCCAATTACACACTCATTTAACAGGAGTACGTGTCATCACCAGACACTTTGATGAGCATGGAAGGGAACTACCGGAACTCAACAGAGACAACCATTTTAGTACCCATTTCCAAGAAATACGAATACTTAAACGACCTGTCAAAGTTCTACCGGTAAGTTCATAATTATTTTCAAGAGTTTCGCAAAGTTCTTTCCAACATCTAATTTTTCCGCCATTGTGTATTCCTTCACTTAACAGTTCTCTCCAGTTCTTTTGGTTTTCCAGTCCATTTCCTGCAGATTCCTCTCTCCATTGCTTTATCCACTACATATCTGAAAGATCTTCGGGGTCTGCCTCTCTTCCTTCTTTCTATGGGGCTCCACTCTGTTATTTTGTTTATACAACGTTTTTTGTCTGCTCTTCTGACATGTCCGTACCAGGTCAAATCCCTTCTGTTCTATGTAGTCTATCCGAGTTAATTCCCATTCTTTTCTTAATCTGTATATTATTTATTCTACTTCTCCTTGTTACTCCGCAGCTTCTCCTTAGGAATTCCATCTCTGGAACTGGCAAGTACCACACGTTAGCATCGAGCAGTGAATCATGTTGCCCTTTGAGCACTCTTAAATTTATCGTTTAACATCGACTTAGAGTCGCTACTAACATCAGTTTTTAAAAATGTAAATCATATTTCTCGATGTCACCTTTCTATAGGGTTGCTAGTTTCATGTACTAAGCAGAACGTAAGTATTATCCACATTTTTTCTTTAACTAGTCATAATTTTAACCTTTTGCATTCATTCTAACGTGGAAATACTTCGTTCTAGGCACTGAAGATGATTTGATCTAGAATGAAAACGTTTTGCGAATTCTTTTGGATGACTTTTAATAGTTTCTTAATAAACTTTTTATACCATTATACAAACGAAGTTTTTACTTGTTCTGTATGATTTTTAATTATGGTATACAGCCAGCTACTGGGACTTTCCCATTGATTTTGTTTTAATTCCATCTCTGTTGCTCTTATTTTGTTTTTGGTTTTCTTATTTCTTATCCAATTTCCACACCCATAAGTCAGGATATTTCTTGTCATGGTGTTATATATTCTTCTTTTTGTTTTTACATTGATGTTCTTATCCCAAAGTACCAGGTTCAATTTTCGTATGCAGTCTCATGTTTGTCCTAGTCTATTTTTTGTATCTTCTTCAGTTGTTCCTTTGTTTGATATTATGAAACCTAAATACTTGTACTTATCTGTTCTTTTGATTTGTTTACCTTCGTCTATTTCCAGCTGTTTTATTTCTGTGTTTTCCGTTGTCAGCTATTCAGTTTTCTTTAAGTTTATTTCCATTCCATTCTTTGTATATTCATGTTCTAGTTTTCTCATCATAAAGCTAAGGTCATCTTCGTCTTGTGCAAGAATTTGATTTTAGAAAATCGATAGAATGGTGATAAGCACATGTTCAAATATGAGTATGAATTTATCCTGAAATTACCTAACATACCTATATCTTTAAAATATGAGCAGTTTGATTTTTAGGGCCATAGTTTAATCACCAAATGCGACTACAACACAGAAGATAGAGAAAATATAACTCTTGGGGGGTTCAGCATAAGCGACGAGATGTGTGTTAACTACATCCACTATTTTCCTAGCAGCGAACTGGAAGTCTGTAAGAGCTCAATAAGTGATCAAGCGTTGAAAACATTTTTTAAATATATGAACGAGTAAGTTTTTAAAAACAATATTTTTTTAGTTTTCATTTTAGTATATTAAAATTGTTTTTGTTCCTTTCTCTCAGTGAGTTGCCAGATTTCACATCCATAAAGTACAACGCTTTTAAAAATACTGGTGCTCTTGTAAAAACAACAATATAAATTAATTTTCTTTGATTCACGTTTTCCTAAACATTGTATTTTGATTCTTTTGGAACAAACTGTACCTTTTTAAGATAAAGATTTTTGATTTCAAGTGTGAACGCGCTGTGGTATATAAAAAACATGTGTCCTATTAAGTGTCCCATTAAGAACATTGATTAGACCCGTAGTGACCTATATGGTTGTGAAACCTGGAAAATGATGAAAAAATATGAAGCCCAACCCAGGACATTTGAGAGAAAGATACCGAGAAAAATATATGGCCCGGTACAAGAGGAAGACGGCACATGTAGAATCAGGAAAAACGGCGAGGTTAATAAATTGCATGAAGTGTATGATATTGGAAGATTTGTAAAAAATCAAAGACTGTCATGGCTGAGACATGTTCAGACACAAGAAGATGCAAAAACAGCAAAGAGAGTATTACAATGGAAACCGATAGGAAGGCGAAAAAAAAGGAAGGTCCAGAAAGAGATGGTTGGATGACGACCTGAAAACCATGAATATAAGACAATGGGAGAGACGGGCAGAAGGGTGATCTGAATGGTAGGACATAGCAAGACAGACAAAAACCCACCCAGGGTTATGATGTCAAAAAAAGGACAAGAGGAAGTGTCTCATTAAGATAAGTTCGCCTCAACTTTGCCAATAGGGCTTTTCATTCACAGTCATTTGTTTCGAGCTTCTGTCATGTGTCACATAATATTAATATATCTACGTCATACGTTATTGGTATATACGCTGTGAGCTCCTACGTAGAGGGGATATTTATAAATTCGCGAGCGCCAGTAGTGACAAGTCTATAAACGTTTACCGAAAATTTGACATAAATGTCAAAGTGATTAATTTAAAATTAAAAACATTAATTATAAAAAATATTAGTTGATCAAAGCTGTGGTATATATTTTTACCTTAAATATACTTACGTTTTAAATACTGAATTTACGTTTTTTTAATGTTCTGTAATATGTAATTATAAATTAATCTATTAATCTTGGCGCCATCTACACGATAATTGTGAAAGTATCCGAAGTAAGAAATTAATATTTCATCAATAGAACGTCAAAATGATTAGCAAAATCTTAAAAAAATCTATTACAATTTAATTACTTTTTAGCGTTGTAAATATTACGCGATAACAATTAAATAATAAATTTAAAAATTACCGGTGAAAGTTGAATTCGTAACCGCTAGGAGCGACACCAGCGAAGCTCAGAGCGTATACCAGGGGTGGCCAAGCTACTTGATGGTCCGAGCCATTTTTCAAAATTAGAAATTTTTCGCGAGCCGCAATTAAACATTATAGTCCATAGTACATAGTCCTTTTTGGAAGATGATTACGTAATGTTGTTCTGAAGCTATTTTCTTGTGGCATTTTTACAATTTTAACTATTTAGAATGGGAAATAAGCCACAATATTATTAAAAAATGATTTTTATTAACGTTTCGACGCCCAAATCGGGTGCCGTTGTCAAAATACAAAATACTATTAATATAAACAAAAATGTTGTTGCTTAGTAAAAAAATTCTTCTAATAATTTATTTAATTTGACTCATTTATATCGGCAATTCAGATACATATGATACATTTTAAAGTAGAAGACTTTAAAATGATAGTGCCAATATTTATGAGTTGCGTTCCTGGGACGACTTTACTGAAAGATAGTTCATTCGATTACATGAAATCAACCCCAACTCAAGAATTTTTTTACTAAGCAACAACATTTTTGTTTATATTAATAGTATTTTGTATTTTGACAACGGCACCCGATTTGGGCGTCGAAACGTTAATAAAAATCATTTTTTAATAATATTGTGGCTTATTTCCCATTCTAAATAGTTAAAAATGATTAAGTAAGTCTTAAAAACGGTCTTAACTGCTTCTTTTGAGCGAGTCTACCACTTTCAGAAAAATTTTAGAGTGCAGGTTGGACGCGTTTCCGTGTCCCACGTCATTAACATATTTACGTTGTCGTACTAACAAAACGCGGCTGTAAATTTGTCGGACAAGTGATGGACAATCTTTATTAATTAAATATAAATATAAAAAATAAATAACCATTTTCAATTTCATTGCAACACGAAACTACAACCGCATCATTATTCTAGTCCAATCAGAGAGTGCAGCAAGCACCTCTACCGGTTTCGAAACTTATTAGTCTCTCATCAGGAGGCACATATGCTGCTCTCTACAAATATAAATACTTTAAGTTGAAAATTAAGAGTTTTGTAATCAAACAAAACTACCACGCTAGAGTGACATCTTGCGGGTGTCGGACTCTACAATTTTGTTATTACAAAACTCTTAATTTTCAATTTAAAGTACTCACATTTAATTACTAAAGATTGTCGATCTCTTGTCCGACAAATTTACAGCCGCGTTTCGTTAGTCCGACAACGTAAATATATTAATGATGGGGGACGCGGAAACGCGTCCAACTTGCACTCTGAAATTTTTCAGAAAGTGGTAGACTCGCTCAAACAAAGCAGTTAAAACCATTTTTAAAACTTTTGTAATCATCTTCCAAAAAGGACGATGTACTGTGGACTATTATTTAAAACAAAATCAATGGGAAAGTCCCCGTAGCTGGCTGTATACCATAGTTAAAAAACCATACAGAAGTAAAAACTTCTTTTGTATATTGGTATAAAAAGTTTTATTAAAAAACATAAAAGTCCTCCAAAAGGATTTGCAAAACGTTTTCAATCTGAATCAGATCATCCTCAGTGCCTAGAACGAAGTATTTCCACGTTAAAATGAATGCAAAAGGTTAAAATTGTGACTAGGTTAAAGAAAAATGTGGCAATACTTACGTTCTGCTTCGTAAAAGAAACTAGCAACTTTTTGAAAAAGGTTACATCGATATTAATGGTTTACATAATAATTAAGTGATATTTGTAGCGACTCCAAGTCGATGTTGCAAGATGAAATGTGCTAGGAGTGCTCAAAGGGCAACATGGTTTCCTGCTCGTTAAGAACTTGTGGTTCTTGCCAGTTCAATGGACACAGACCAACAAAAGTGAAGGAGATGACAATCTAATTATCAGACCGAAGTGACATGACAAGATAGGTAGTCAATTTTTGGTTATGAATTTCAAATTATTATTGTTGTTTAAAAAATTTTTTTTTGGATTATATATTAGTAACTGTATAAAATTGAAATTTAAATTATAATAATTAGATTTTATTGTAAAAGTATATAAGGCAACTCTCTACTCTCTGTTACAGAAAGAACTGTTGTTAGTGTTAGGTAGGTTTTAGGTGTTAGGTTTTTATCTACCTAACACTAACAACAGTTCTTTCTGTAACAGAGAGTAGAGAGTTGCCTTATATACTTTTACAATAAAATATACAGTTACTAATATGTATATAATCCAAAAAAAAAATTTTTAAACAACAATAATAATTTGAAATTCATAACCAAAAATTGACTACCTATCTTGTCATGTCACTTCGGTCTGATAATTAGATTGTCATCTCCTTCACTTTTGTTGGTCTGTGTCCATTGAACTGGCAAGAACCACAAGTTCTTAACGAGCAGGAAACCATGTTGCCCTTTGAGCACTCCTAGCACATTTCATCTTGCAACATCGACTTGGAGTCGCTACAAATATCACTTAATTATTATGTAAACCATTAATATCGATGTAACCTTTTTCAAAAAGTTGCTAGTTTCTTTTACGAAGCAGAACGTAAGTATTGCCACATTTTTCTTTAACCTAGTCACAATTTTAACCTTTTGCATTCATTTTAACGTGGAAATACTTCGTTCTAGGCACTGAGGATGATCTGATTCAGATTGAAAACGTTTTGCAAATCCTTTTGGAGGACTTTTATGTTTTTTAATAAAACTTTTTATACCAATATACAAAAGAAGTTTTTACTTCTGTATGGTTTATTATTTAAAAAGTGTAAAAAAGGTATTACATTTTTCTCTCAGTGTTTGGATTTTACGAATTTTAAAGTGAAATAAAATGGTTCACATCGTTATTTCAAATATGCAAATAATTCTACAAGCAGCTTTACTAATTCAGGATACTTCGATTCTTCATCATTCTTCCATCTTTTTCTGGGACAAACACTGTCTTTAACACTCTGCCTTCCTCTGATCTTACCACATGACCTGCCCATTATCTTAGTTATAAATATGTCTGACGATTTTTTCAGTGGAATACACAGTCACCAATTCAGCTTTGAGGCGCCTTCTCCATTCTCCTGTCAATTCATCTCTTTGAAGGCCAAATATCATTCGGAGAACTTTCTTTTCAAAAACCAGCAGCATATTTTATTTCTCGCTGATGTAGAGTCCATGTTTCACTTCCATAATAATAATAGGGATGTTCACAAAAAATTAAAAAGTCATTTCAAACATGTAAAACGATTAAGAAACACCCTAGGAATAATTGTCCAAAATTTCAACAAAATTGAAAAAGCCTTTCTATAAAAAATCTTTATTAGAAATCTAGCATTATTTTAAGTTTCAAGAACGCTTCTCTATTGGCCTGACGTCACTAGTTGCATACCCCAAGCGCGCGCCATTCTCATAGTGTTAACTGTTTACCTGTTTGACGTTTCAGGTCATTTTATTTTGTTCTTTTCTTGTTTTATCAGGGTTAAAGTGGAGTTTTATAGTGAATTTGTTTAGTTTAAAGTTGATAGACTGTTTGTAAGGACATATTTTGGGTTTTACAAAAATAAACAAATACAATGGAAGAAGGTTTTCAGAAAGCCGATTCGTATAAACTACCGACTGTAGTGTAGATGTAACAATGGTGTATGATTTATTGGCATCTTGTAAAAAAATAAATCTACCACAGCTTTACTGAGTGTATATTCCATATAATTTTCCATGCCTTCTTTAAGCTAAAAAAATAAATGCTTAATACTCCACAAAAAAAAATAGAGAAAGTTGTATGCATGCATTGTACGCATGCATATTGATTGTATACATACATTGGCTGGTTATTACTTTACCTTGGTTAGGTGTACTTATTAAAAATATTTTTATTCTTCTTCATGTGCCTTGTCCGTTGTGGACGTTGGCTATCATCATGGCAATTTTAATTTCGTTTGAGGCGTTTCTGAATAACTCGATCGATTTTTGTCCAAATCATTGGCGTAAGTTTTTAAGTCATGAGTGTCTTTTCTTCCGGGTCCGCGTTTGCTCTCTATTTTACCTTGCGTTATCAGTTGGAGTATACGATATTTATCATGCCTCATGATATGACCGAAATATTTAAGATTTCGTTTCTTAATTGTAAAAGAGATTTCTTTTTGTTTTCCCATTCGACGCAATACCTGTACGTTGGTGTGGGTCGCCCAGGATATTTTGAGGATACGTGGGTACACCCACATCTCGAATGCCTCTAGCTTTTTCATTAATGTTTCCATTATTGTCCAGGCCTCTGCGCCATATAGCAAGACCGGAAATAATAACATTTTAGCAGCCGCATTTTTAGTGGGAGAGATATTATGTCGCAATGGGTGAAAATATTTCTCATGCATGTTGTTAAATGTTGCTATGTCCTTTTCAACTCTAGATCTTATTTCGGTTGTTTCGTATTTCGAGTTGACAACTGTTCCAAGGTAAAAAATATTTTTGAACTTGGGTATTATACATTTTCATTTCAACCAATCTTTTCACTAAATTATTAATGATTTTAATATAATATAAAGTCATACCTACATCCACATGTAGTTATTTCAAGGTTTACTTTTACTGTATGTATTATTAGAATCCCGTTTTTAGGAATATCCCAGTTTAAGGAATACAAATTTGAGGTCCCGAAACTTTTTCATTTACTCTTTAAGGGGGTAGGTGCAAAATCTTGGTCCAATGTTATTTAAATTCATTCATTTTTTTCTAATCCTGAGAAAACTAATAATAAGTATTTTTGAAAAATGTAAATGCAGAAAGAACAATTACATTATTACCAAGGACCGAAAGTCTCTGGAAAACTTCTATAATGTTTATTTTATTAAGTTAGTTCTTTAAGTTAGTTATTTTAAGTTCTAGCTGCAACAAACCATTTCTTTTTCTGTTTTAAATTGGCTGGAACGGTAATAAAAATCTTGCCAGAACTGTTTTTTGATGTATTTACACACCCAGGAAGAAAACACCACTTATTTGGCTTTATTTTCAATAATTAAATACGTAAAAAACTGCGCACATTCAAATACACTGAGTAAATAAGTATACAAAACTAGTCGTCGATCAAAGACGTTACGACTGCTGACGTCACAGACCGTAGCCTCGCTGCAGGGTACCGTTTTTCTAGCCTCCAAGAAAATCAACATTATGAACTCATTTATCTTAAAAAATATACATTTTTAAACAGTTTTATGATTGTTACGTTTTTATATACCTTGTAATCTATTGAATTTAACTATATTTAAAAATTAGTGAACATCACTATTGGGCGAATAATTGGCATGTACAGTCTTAATTTACATTGTCTTTTTAGCAGCTTAGATCTTAATAATGATAATAGTGAGTATAATGCTCTATTCCACGCAGCTATCCATGCTCCGACCTCTTTTATATGTGGTTGTCATCTCTGATTACCACCTCTATATATTTAAGCTCTTTACTATTTCGAAGTTGTGGTCATTAATAGTTATGTTCTGTCGAACTCTCGGACTTGTATTTTTGGTTACTAGTATGTATTTCGTCTTTTCTTCATTTATTCGCAGGCCCAGACTACATTTCTTCTTTGAGTTGTGAAAAGATCTCTCTCATGTCTCTTGTAGAATGAGCAACTGCACCTAGATCATCAGCAAAGGTCAACAATAGTTTTGATCCTCGATTCGCAAATCCCGCTGTCAGCTCAGATGATATTTTACTTATTACATTTTCCAAGGTCAAATTGAATAGCAACGGTGATAAGGGGTGAAAAGTAATTCAGGTACATTTATTGAGAGCCACAAATAATCATTCAAAGAGCCACATGTGCCACAGTTTGGCCACCCCTGGTATATACCAATGATACAAACCAAAGACGTATGGCGTAGATATACATATTAATATTATGTGACACATGACAGAAGCTCGAAACAAATAATAATCGATGAAAAGCCCTATAAGTGTGCATCTGCGTTCCTCTCTAGCGAACGAAAAAATGCGATGTGCTGTGATAAGACATAAGACATGTGCAGTATTTGTTTGTACATTATCTCTGTTATAAGATGTTCTCTCTCAACCGTTTATTTTTTTACTCTCATCTTTTAAGTACAATATTGTAAAACCAAACACATGCTGACCACTCCCTTTGAAATCCGCTATTAATATTGAAGGACAATCTTTCTTTTTCGCAGTACCATGGTCGTTAAATCTTTAGTATTATACTATTACAGCCTCAGACAAAAGGAACTTTCTCAACAATTAGTGGAGATTAAAGTAAATTCCCACCAGTTATATAGCTGTATCTATCTGTCTGTTTTAAGTGTATTTATATTTTAAGACTGTATATATATCAAATACTAATAACTTTTCTGTTTGTTTAGATGGGAAGACCAAGACACGTCACCTCTCAAAGGCATATCAGATAACTATAAATCAATAAAATGGAACCGAATGAGAATCCAGTTATTGGACGAAGTGTACAATGAATCTCCATTGAGCATACAATGTAATATGTCAAGTGGTGACAGATTTCCCGGATATTGGGAAAATGCTCCAGTTCCTCAAGTGTCCATTCCACTAGGTCCACCTGCGCGAAGATGCGACAATATTATAAAATAAGTAATATAAACAATAAAGAGTAGGTATATAAAGTAATATATAAAGTTAAAATGACTGTTTATATTACAGAGTTATTTTCTTATTTCCTTACCTTTTAACCCTCTCCATAAAACAAATGCTTCTCAGAACCCCCAAAATGTTTGGCTGCTAGTAAATCCTTTAGAATCTAACGTATCAAGACACTTAAAATATTGTGGGCTTGACCTTATAACGGTTTAAGTCGACTCATATGTTCTTCAATTATTGTTGCTAAAAATGTGGCAATATCTTATAATCGTTGACTAAAGTCTAAATCTGATTAGAGTCTAATAAAGTTATGTTTTTGAATTTGTACATCAACAGGTGCAGTCCTATCGCTGGTACCTATGATTAATGTGATTCCTAATACACTTCCAGTGAAAATAATAATTTTTTGATAAGTATTGGCGATTACAATTTTTTTATATGCGTGTCCGCGAAGATTATAACTCCCAAAATATTTATAATGAAAAGGTATAGTTCATAATAGATGCCAACGAAAACAATGATTTCCCTTTCTGTTTCTGTTTCTGCCGACGAAAACAATTATTTCTGAGAACTTTTTAATAATTATAATTTTCGTGGACCCACAAACAGAAATGATGTTTTTTGCCGATACTCCTCAAAAAATAATTTTTTTCGCTAACACTTTATTAGGGATTATAATTTTCACAGTCATATAATCGAAAATAATATTTTTAGCGGCGTTCATTGAAAGTTCTACTCTTAACGGCATTTTTCGGAGTTATACTTTTCGTAGGCGGCGGCGCTATGACAGCGTATTCGTATATTAGATTAGCTTTCCCAATTGAAAAGAGGGGAAGTACGCTGAATATACAAAATCAAGATAATGGCTGCTTTGCTTGGTCTATTAACGCGGCGATATTCCCACACGATGCTGATCCTAATGGTATTACAAAATAAATACTTTGAATTCATAAAACAACCACTTACATCACTCCATTCATGTTTGGAATCGTCGTTTTCACAAGGCACATATTCTCGTAACACTTCACGTATATCCTTAAGAATTTTACACCACATGTCACCAGTCATGATTCACTATGTAGGAAATACTATTTTCTAGATCCAACTTGGTGTTTTATTCTTTAGTTGAAGACATTATCACTCATCCCACACAGCTTCAGTGTTTTTCCTTATGGCTTGAAATTCATCTAGTACCTACTCTCATTGGTTTAATTCGTCTCGGCCTTTTTTAAATCTCTCCTTCTCTTGAAATACAATATCCCACTCATCCAGTCCAAGTCTAATGCTTTTTTGTATAATTTAGGACGAACTAGAGTTATTTCTAAATAGGAGAAATATTTTGGAACTCACGTCATATATAACTCTCTCTCTTTTCGTCAACCATTTCCATCCATTCCTAAATTGCTTCTATCTTTCTCTATCTCGCGCCAATCTAATCCACTGTTTGCCTACCACCTGCCAGTGTATTTATATCATCTACCCACCTCTTTTAAAGTCTTGATGTTCAGGAATTTATATAACTCAACATAATTATGTCAAAAATGAAACAACAACGAAAATTTACTTAAAAATATTTATTTATTACTGTGTTCTTAATTCATAAATTTGTATATAAGCTTCCGTTAACGTAATCATCTGCGGTAAAATATCCGTCACGTGCAGATCCTGCATTTCATACCACTGGCCGGTAGATTTCTGCAAAATGTGCACCCTGTAAGTTCCTTTATTCGGCTCACCGTCGTGTACGATGTTTGCTACCAAATCGTATATCGTGTGTCTATGCTTTGCTTGGATTTCGGGTGTTAGGAATTCAGAAAAGTCCACGTTCCTAAAACATAATACATGTTTTTACTACATCATAGATAATAAGGAATAAGGAAAAACTAAAGCACATGCATATAAAAATCTATACAGTTGAGTATATGGTTCTTTACGCGTGCATCACCATTTAAAGCATACGAAATAAGTCGGTAATTTACTCCATGCAACAGCAAGTGACAGAATGCGTGTAAAGTGAGAGGTAAGAGTTTTCCAGGCATAATCTAAAAAAATTCAATAAAATATTTTCTTTTTGTTATTTCTTTCACTTTTGCGGAAATTTAAACAAAACCATCCCTTAACTGTATGAATGAGGTTAACTTTACATGTAAATTAATGGCAACATAAAATACACTTACCAGAAAATTTCAAACTCCAATAAAAAATTAGTTGTGAGAACAACTGTTTGTGTAATATAAATAAGTTCTAAATGCAAAACAGGACAAAAACAGCAATAATTCAACAAACTGACAGCCACAAGTAAAAAACCAGAAACGTCACAAATTGTACTTGAAATCTGCAAAAGTCTTCAAGCGTCTCTTTTGTACCTATCTCTTTTCGATGTACTCAGTCTAAAGCGTTCATAAAAATAACATGTGTCTTTAGTTAATAACAGGTGGTAGCTGGTTTGTCTTTAGTTTCATGCGTGGAAGACAATGATGCTAGATAAAAATTATGTGTCTTATCTAGCCAAGTTTTAATGACGCACGGGTAAAGAACCATGGACTCAACTGTATATTAAACTTAACACATACAACATAAAGAGCAATACTCTTCACTTACCTCACAGGAAAATTAACAATCGTAGGATTTTTCTCCACATAAAAAGTATTTTTGGTAAATCTTTTTATATACAAGATAAGATAAGGTGGCAGCCTCGTAATTTCAAACCGTTTCATGAAGTTTTCTTTATAAGTTTTGTATTCTTTCTCAGTTTGACCATTAAATTTTGTTAATAGTTGATATAAATTAACCTAGAAATTTAAATTACTAAAAATATTGAATTTTTGTCAAAATAATAATATCTAACAATATTCAAGTCCTAATTGTGATTTTTTTTGTACATTACAGTTCTCAAATTCAAGAAAATCATCATATATTGTTTTTCTGCTATAACTTTTCCCATGCGTCATGATTCATTTTCAAACAAATTAAGCCAAAACATAAACTTAATTTGTTTGAAAATGAATTGTGACGCATGGGAAAAGTTATAACGGACGAACAATAGCTAATATTTACAGAGCTAAGCACACATGTGTCCAGTGGCGGCTGGTCCTATGAGGCAGGTGAGGCAGTGCCTCACCAGTATATCAATAGACTATTTACGTTATTTCGTCATCAATTCTTTAAATACAATTTAAGTAACTCTTTGAAATTTGCTAAATAGATTTTTATGATAAAACATAAAAATGAGTACGGCCCTGATCTCTGCCCTCCGTCCTACGTACCAGTATTTTGCATTTCATTATCACTCTCTCAAATTATTACAGATGAAGCATGCCTCTCTTGTCGTTTCTAACACAAGGCATTTTCGTCAACGGGACCAGATGTATGCCGGCAACCAACAACAAAATTCTAACTGAGGTTCAATTTCGGAACGCAAATTTCACTATCCTTCGAGGCTAGCCTCGAAGGCTGGCCATACTAGTCAGTGTAAGATACGATATACCTAAGCGTATAATCTCGAACTTCACCGATCTGTTTAATGGATAAAAATGATTGGATATGTAATTTAGTCTGTTAATAATTTTAAAAAACAAGCGGTGCCCGATATAATTTTGTTCTGAATACAATTAATTAACAATTAAAAAATTACTTTTCTTTATAAATTAAAAAAATTCGGACGGGTCAGATATTTTAGATTTTATAGATCATTCGAAACAAAAAAGATCTTTTGTATTTTTTTTCTTAAGTTGATCTTTTTCGAATTATAAACAATTTAAAACTGAAAAAAGAAAGAAAGATGACGTTTTTCAAGGCTCGAAATATAGTAAAAATATCATTTTTGAAATTACGAACTCCATACCTCAATACAAGTTCAACCATTATTCTATCAGTTTTGATAAGTAGTTTGGACTTATTTTGGTCATTTTATTTTAAAACATTGTTTTTTAGTTGTTAATCGACCGTTTT
Organism: Diabrotica virgifera virgifera; assembly: GCF_917563875.1. Classification (NCBI taxonomy): domain Eukaryota; kingdom Metazoa; phylum Arthropoda; class Insecta; order Coleoptera; family Chrysomelidae; genus Diabrotica; species Diabrotica virgifera. The sequence continues at coordinate 9,340,404 of NC_065449.1, read as the reverse complement.
GCCATAAAGAACTTTTCTCCTTAAAAATGAAAAAACTATCCTACATTTTAGAATAAGATATGGCCAAAATTATTATCAGGAACTGATAGAAGAGGGTTTGAACTTGAATTTAGGTTCTTGATGATTACAAAAATAATATTTTTTACGTGTGTTTTGAGCCTTTATAATCGTCATCTTTCGTTCTTTTTTCAGTTTCAAATTGTGTATAATTCGAAAATGATCAATTATATTTTTAAAGTTTATAAAAAAAGTTAGTTTTTAATTATTAATTAATTATAGTCAGAACAAAATTAGATCGAGCACCCCTTGTTTTTTTAATTGTTCCTCCTCCTACTAAGTGTCTTCTCTATTGAGGTTGGCGGTCAATATGACAAATTTCTGTCTGTTCTGGGCTTGATGAATTAAGTCATTTGCTGTTGTGTGGGCCCAATATCTGATGTTTCGTAGCCAAGATTTTTTCTTTCTTCCTATACGCCTTTAACTTTCGATCTTGATTTCTGATATTACCTGGAGCTACTCAAATTCCCTATGACGCATTATGTGTCTTCCATAATGACGTCTTTCTAATTTTGATAGTATTGACCAGAGGAGGACCTGAGTTCATTATTTTCAGTACTTCTTAAAATTTGTAGTTCTGCTGGCCCAGCTTATTCTTAACATTCGGTGGTACAACCACATTTCGAATGAATTCAAATTGTTGACGTCATACTGTTTTAACTTTTAGGACTCACAGCCATATAGTAATAGAGACCACACATAACACTTTACTCTTCTCATATTGTATAATAATTGTATAATTGGTAACATACGACATTACATATCCAATAATTTTTATCCATTAATCAAATCGGTGCAGTTCAATCTTATATCGGAACCTCTACTATAACGTTTTTTTTGAGGATAGATAGAGACTTTTTTTCACGATAATGATTTAAAACTTTGTATGCCAGAAGTTTTTAAATTAATATGGATTGGTGTTGTTTGCCAGTGAAGTGCTTCTGCAGAAAGAAGTTTCTCCGCGCTAAAAAGGATTAAAATTTTATCAGAAATACAACTGGACAGACACGATTGAGTAATATGGCAAAAGTCTCAACTGAAAATTCATTTATAAAATCGCAGGATGAAAACGCATTTATATACGAGGTAATACTGATTTCGCAGAATGTATTGTATGACCACCTCACGTTATAACGTCACAAAAAAGACCTTCTGGCCATTAAAGAGAATCTAACACTGTAGTAATATTATTCCTCAAATGTAAGGTGCCTCACCATCTTGTACTATCACGAGCCGCCCTGCATGTGTCCCTTATAGCCTATATTCTATAAATATTCTATAAATGTGCTTAACACATTTACGGACATGACTGCATTTGCACACTTATAAAGGGACATGACTTTGTGAAGATAAAGATGTGTCAGTGAATGTGTTAAAATAGTTGTAGCTGTAGATATAGTATGGAAAATGAATAAAATTTTCTTTTCAACAAATTATCTTTACCTGTGGAATAATATTTTCCCTAAACTCGTCAATAAACAAGGGTGGTGGTGGAAGATCACAAGTCAAATACAAGAAGGGTGACTCTGTTTCGACCTCCTGATATTCTGGGGTTGCTAAAAGAGTCTTCTTTTCCTTGTCATTTAAATCTGTTGATGGTATTTTTCTGGTGTATATTTTCATATTGCCAAGGAACGATTTGTATATTATAGAGCTATCTTTCTTCTTTGTGCCATTAAGTGCCTTGTGGAGGGCATTTAAAAACCAAGAAAGGAAATCAATTGGATCACCTAAAGAATAAGAAAGATTTTTTTAAATATTTCAGCTATAAACGTGGCTTTACAGAAAAATATGTACATAATAACTTTACAAAAAAAGAATGTGTGTGTACTTTGTACGCATGTAAGAAGTTATACTTCTATTATAATATAATTTCAACGAAATAAATATACCTACTTAACAGTTACAATACAAAAAATTAACAATAATTACCAAAAATGAACCAAAACTTAACAATGCCAAATATTAAAAAAAAAAATATTAATCGTCCGGGATTTGAACCCGCAATCTCGCGATTTTTTGATCTCTGGTCCAATGCTCTACCAACAAGGCCATCAAGCCGCATACTACTTACCTTTCAGATATACATAATTATACATCACGGTGACAAGTGAAATATAAAAATAGATGTTTTATTATTTTACGCCCAAGGAAGACAAATCCAAAGACACAAAATTATAATAAAAAACCTTTTAAACCACCTTATTCAAATTGCGCAAGTTGTAGTATTAATATTAATGTTAATAAATGAAATATAAATATTTTGACGTTTCACAATTTGACAATTCACTTTTAACTGCAGTGCCTTAAAAATTTTAAAGCACTAGTGCCTTAAAGTAGCATTTTTAACGCTCCTACGGAGTCCTAAAAATTGCATTTTTAACACGTTTGTAGAAAAATATATTTAAAAACACTAATATATTCTTTCCACACCTTTTCTGGACTGATACATACATAAATTAAAACATTTTGAAGTATAACTTCAAAAATATAATATGAAAACTATTTAAAAAGGCAGTATAACTATTAACTAACCTTTGTTGTTTCTCTTCCCACAAATTTTAAAACGCAACAACCATACATAACCAAACCGTCAACCGTCCAAACCACAGCTGCGCTACAGCTGCCATATTCGATAATTTTTGACATGTCATTTGAACATCCAATCAGAACAAAGTTATAATGCGCATGCGCTGGGATCATAGGTTTTAACATATAAAAATTCACCCTCATATCGCGCTTAAAGAAGTATAACTTCAAAAACTAAAACATATAGTATGAATGTCTGTACCTTGTTGAGTGAACTGAAATTGTTTTTTACTCCAAAGAACAACAGCTTGAAGCATCTCATGGGGCGAAACATGTGCCTTGAAGTTTCTGGGATTCCATAATTTTCTCATAAGTTCACCAAATCTCGTCACCAACAAATATGCTGAATCTCCTGGGGGTCTTTTTATCTTGCTGTAGTTTTCTTCCCTCAAAAAGTAATTGCGTAGGGGTGTCACATGAGAAAGACCCTATAAATATAATATGTTAAATGATATTAGTGAACCTGTGACATATCAAGATATATATGACTAATACAACACTGGAACTAAAATAGAAGCTGTCAGCACAAAGATAGAAGCCCTAATACAAGCCAGAAAACAACTAAACTTGAAGAATCTGACATTAGACGACGCTAATATTGAGGTAATAAAACAGCTCACATAACTGTGGACAGTAGCGAGAAGGAGAAAATATGGAAACAGATAATGCTGGCTAACAAAGCACACTTCTCTCTGTCACAGGTATTTGACCAAAAACATCCACAGGGAAATAAAGTTCAAAGTATATAAAACTATCATATGTCCAATAGAATGGCGTAGAAACATGGATCATGAAATAAACCTTATACTTGGTATGTGGAGTATAAGGTTCAACCACAAGTTGTATCAATATTACAAAGAACCCTCTATAGCAAATTATGCAAAAATACAAAGATTGAGTTGGGCAGGTCACCTTATAAGAATGGATAATGACAGAACATCTAGTAGAACGCTTAGTAGAACTATGGTGGAATGTCAGCCAGTAGCAAGATGAAGAAAGAGGTAAATAGACGAAGTGAGAACCAATATTGAGGGTGCTTAACTAGAGGTGAGCAGCCAGAGACAGATATACTTTGGGGTGAATGCTGGGGGAGGCCAGGGCCTGATTTGGGCCTGTAGCACCATAGAAAAGAGAGAGAGAGAGAGAGAGAGAGAGAGAGAGAGAGAGAGAGAGAGAGAGAGAGAGAGAGAGAGAGAGAGAGAGAGAGAGAGAGAGAGAGAGAGCACAAAGATAAGTATATGAGACATATTGTTTCAGCTATTTATTATAGAAAATAAGATATAACGTCAAAATAAGACAGTTTTTGTTACCTGTAACACAACGTTACAATAGTCGTTAGCCTTTATATTGTTCAAACCAACAATTCCTGGTACATATAGAGAACCATCTATAGCTCTTGATAATTTAGTGTTACCGTCCAAATTCTTGATATGATGCTCTGAGAATGTTGGATTTAATACATATTTGATATCGTGTAATGAAGAATCTGAAAAATAATTGAAATTCATTAAAAACCATATTTTTATACTACTACATAATTTTTGTGCATTTATTTAGTCTTTATGAAGAAAAACAAGAAGAATATAGCCTTGTTTTCATCCTAGATATACTTATATATATATATTGATATGAATCTGATAAAACTCTTACCAATTATTTCATAATTATCAGGCAAACAATAAAATTTGAGGGTTTGTAAATTCAGAAACACATGATGTCCTTCAGCTACAGAATGTGTGTATGCATGTGTATTAGTGCCCCTTCCTTGGAAATATTTGCCACACACCAAACAGGCATAAACATTAATTCTGGTTAACGAAACCGAACACAGCTTTTCGAAATCAAAATCTAAATATTGTCTGTTTATCGTATCCAAATAAGGACAAAGTCTTGTAGAAGAACCTAAAACAAGATTATATTTGATAATGTTATCAGAATAATACCTATACTCACCAGAAGGAACTGCTATAGTACTTTGTGTTATAGGTTGTTGGACATTGGGTTTTATATCTGAAAAATGAAATAAATTAAATAAAAAATAAGAAACATATCAAATCATACGCTACCTTCCAGTTTTCTTAATTTTCTTGGTGGTCCATCTTTTAAACTCATTTTATAAACCAAACGAATTAAATACAAATAAATCGAGGTTATGTTGATTCTGGTCAGTAGTTAGTTGTCAAAGCTGTGGATTGTCAAATGTACATTTCTTCTGTTTCGTACCATGGACGGTATAATTGAACTACTTTACATATTTCATAATTTTGTTATGTTGAATCTTTTTGAGCATTTTTATATGTAGCAATATAGGCCCGGTTGTACAATCGAAGTTCAACTCCGGCTCAGCGCCATTACCGAGTTCAGGGCAAGAAGTGCGTTGTACATACAAAGTTTAATTCTTGAACTCGGTTTAAGCCCGGGTTCAGCTGAGCGGTCGATGTTTGGCAGTTTAACGCTGGTTCAAGGATTTTTAACATCACATTTTTGTCATTGTCAACGGAAATCATAATATTTACACCTTAAAAATGAACCTCACTGAAAATTTTAACTAGTAATGAAGATTTTCTGGAAATGATAAATATTGTAGAAGGAAGGAGAACACAGAAAACAGTGTAGGGCTAGAGAAAATCATTTTGAAAAATGGAATGATAATGAATTTTTGCAAAGATTTTGGATATCTAAGATGCTGTGCTGTTCACTATTTGCATGAAACTATTGCTCATAGAATAGAATAAAAAATCGAACAGATAGGTAAGAAGGAAAACAAGTGGCAAATTTGTTATTGACATTTCAAGAACCAAGCTGTATCTTCTAAGAACATGGTTTTTATTGTCCTAAATTATGTAAGGTTTTATGCAGTGAAGTGGACCCATATCAGTTTTAAGCAACAGGCTCCTGTTTGCAACTTGTGGATGATTTTGAAGCAAATGTAGAAAATGATTTTGTTAATCTATTAAATTAAATGTACATAATTTATTAATAAATTTAAAATTAATTATATTTGTACCATGCTTATGTATAGGTACATATCACTTTATTTAATAATGATTACAAATTAATTTACATTCTAAAATTATTTAAATACCTACCCTACCTACTTCCTACTTCACTAGAATAAGGCAAATATTAACATTTTTGATTAAATTTGAAATCATAGCTGTAAACAGTTAAATATTTATGAGAAGGGAATGTGAAGATTGAATTAGTATCTTCGTTGGCGATAGTGGTTACGGAGTCAAGAAAAACCTAATAACATCATTACACAATCCTTCATCACAAGCTGAAATTTTATTTAATGAGGCACAATGAGAATACAGAGACACAATTGAATGGGTATACCGAATAACAATTGTTAAGTGCCATGTGATTCGTTTTTAAGAAATCGAACTGTTAAAATTGGAATAATGGTAAATTTATACATTTAAGGGTTAGTTATTAATACAGTTTGTAACTAACTGTACTGTATTATTAATCCTTTTTTAATGGCATGGACTATATGTCAATCAGCCAATCAAAACATGACTAGTTAAGAAGAATATACATTTAAAGACCGTAAACTTCATAAAATATCAATAACGAAGAAAGTTAGTTCAGTTGAGATGTAATTTAAGTACTGAAATTAAACAGATGGTACTAAGCTGAAGTAATTAATTACTAATCCTTAAAATGTATAAATTTACCATTATTATAATTTTAACAGTTTTTGTTCGATTTCTTAAAAACGAATCACATGGCACTTGTTATTCGGTAGACCCATTCAACTGTAATTGGAACATCAAAGTTAGACAATATTGCAATGCTTTTTAATAACCCTTTGCCATACTACATGAAGAAGAGGAAGTAGTAATGGCATTAGCCAAAAATTTAGAAAATCTAGAGAATCATGAGAAGCAATACAATTTGTCAAACGTAGGAAGAGGTTGAAAATCTTTTGCATGAATACTTTGTTAATTTAAAATTTAGAAATTTAAACTAATACATACAACTATTTATTTATAAAAATATCTTAATATCTGCTACAATCAATGGCTTTGATGAACTTCTTTAAAATTTTGTGGGCTGACATTTGTTTCATTTTATTTTGTACAATTTTGCTGTATTGTTTGGCCAATGATATCAATATTTCTTCTTGAGAGGTGAAATTGGAAGGTATTTTTGCGTCCATTGTAGAAAAAAATACCAACAAACAATTTTTTACAAAAAGAAAATAAACACATTCCAATAATATCCTAATATTTATAATACCTATTCAAATGGTCTGTTCACAAATTTAACGTAGGAAATTGATTAAACTAATAAACCAAACCATAAAAAATACCGATTAAACTAATAACAGTAATAAAAGAATTATATTGACAAAAACCAAATAATAATACATAAATGGCGGGAAAATTTATGTCAAGAATTGAGGAGAATTGCTTTGAATACGCATGCCTTACGTTGCCAACCTAACCAAAATTTGTATGAACCTCGGCTTAACTGAACTTAGCATTGAACAACCCGAATGATGTTAAACCGACGCTCAAAATTGAACCCGGTTCAACTAAGCGATCGCTTAAGCCACCAATGTACAATCGGGCCATAATCTTAGAAGAATAGGAAACTACCACAATATATAACAGGAGGAAACTACAAGGCATAATTCTGCACAAAATAATTTATTTTCTTTCGTATTTAGGTCCAGTAGCAATTTATCTAAAGACCTAAAACCTACAAGGCCAACTTAACTTAAATGATATGATGTTCGTAAGTTAAAAGTTAGGTTATGTTAAAAGTAAATTTCAAACATTTAAAAAAAGATTTGAAAAATGTTTACCATAAAAAAATGTTTTTTACCACACAAAACATTACAGAGGATAGTTAGCTATCGTTGTTTGTCAGGACTAAACTTATGGGTAAAAAAATCACTACTTACTTTACAAATTATTTAATTAAAATCTTTTTTATAGGACCAAGAGATTTCATCTGAAATAAAACATGAAATTGAAAAGCACTGGAAAGATAAATTGAAGTTTAAGTCATTTGAAGACAGTTCGTCAAATAAGGAAAAATATTATGTGTTGTCAATGTTTCCATATCCATCAGGAGCTCTTCACATGGGGCATGTTAGAGTTTATACAATTAGTGACACAGTTGCTAGATACCAAAGACTGAATGGTAAAAATGTAAGGGGCTATTCTAATATCACATCTCAATTCTCAGCAAATATGTTAATTGAATGCTATGCTGGAATAACGTTGTAAACGTCAAATCAGATTTTGTCGACAAAATGAAAAAAACATGTTATACCTAAGTAATTGATCATTTTGAAAAAAGAAATCTTTATAAGCGTAATCTGATATACTGTAGGATGCATAAAGAAAAGTCTTGCAATATTCCACACAGTCGGTAGTACATTATTTTAGTCTAATTTACTTACCGTTGCATGTCATTATCTACCTTAGAGATCTAAGTTGACATTGTTGCCCAATTAAAAAAAATTATTTAATTCATTTTAAATCAAATACATCACACAATTTTTGCGGAAGTGGATTATACAGCAAAACAAATTAATATTCAATGTAAATAAATAAAAACTTTAGAAATAGAAAACAAGAATTAAGTTATAATCTTATGTTAAAGTACATAATAAAAACAGTAAATATAATGAAACAAATACTTATAGTAAAGAATATAAACAAATATGAAGTGTCATCACCACAACTGTCAAACAAATACTTATAGTAAAGAAGTATAAACAAATATGAAGTGTCATCACCGCAACTGTCAAATAAATATTACCAATTTATGCCAAAATATCACCTTCGTTCGATTATAAGTATCGTGTATTCCGAACAAATGTGCTTCATAAAAATGCTTTATAATCCATTTACACAAATTAAATAATAATAATAATAATAATAATGGAGTTTATTTGTAGCAAATACATTGTACATATAAAATAAACTCAGTTCCTCACTGAAGTTGTACGTACAACTTGTGCGTGAGGGTTCAATTTTGATTATAATACAACACTAAATAATTTTAAAATTTACAAAAAGGAATAAAAAATAGTCTTTTTGCTCATCTGTCTTCAAATTTGGGCTGCTCTTCTCACTAATTCAGTTACTCTTAAATTTTGTTTATCCGATCTACGAAAATCTCATAAAATTAAAAAAAAAGGATTGCGAATAATTTGTGATGGGCTCCTCTGGCGGGACTTTGTCTTCGATGAGAATTACCATGACTTTTGATTCTGTTTTATCTATTTTTACAATAAATTTTACGATTTAAACATTTAGAAGTGACGTTTCAAATAAATCAATTTTGACATTTATAAGGGTATAACATATTATTGTATATTTCTTTAAGTCAAGATTAATAGAAATCTTTAAATATTATTTCTACGCGTATATAATAAAATATGTCTAGTGGCTGTAATGCCAGTGTACTCGGCAGAGTGATTCTAAAAAAGAACACACCTACCGCATAAATATTTCATGTTGGTATCATGTGACATCACGGGCTATGATGCGGATGACGTGCAACGGTAAGTAAATTAGATGGAGTACCTATATAGAACTTTGTTCCATGTAAAACCCACATATGAAACTATTGGCGGTTACAATGTTGTTCTAGCATGGCATTCAATTATCTAAAAATTGGTTAACATCATTTTAGGTCCTACATCCTATTGGTTGGGATGCATTTGGATTGCCAGCAGAAAATGCAGCTATAGATCATAAGATAGCTCCAGATGTTTGGACAAAACAGAATATAGCACATATGAAAGAACAGCTTGAGAGGCTAAACTGTAGTTTTGAATGGAATAGGGAGTTCAAAACTTGTGATCCAAATTATTATAAATGGACTCAGGATTTGTTTTTAAAACTGTATGATGAAGGGTAAGTATTTTATGTACCTAAATAAGTATTTGCTTATTCATTCATTCATAAAGCATTAGAATCGCTAGGGATTCGTGAGGTGAATTACTCTTCTATGTCATTTATAGCTTGTTTTGTGTCTTTGCTACTGTCATGACCCTTTTCCTATTTCTTCCTTGTCTTGCACTGAACTTTCCAGTCAACCATTGTGCATATATCTTCTTCTACATCATCCAGCCATCTTCCTCTAGGCCTTTCCCTACACCTGGGCTATAGAGGTGTCCAGTTAGTTATCATTCTCAACATATCTGAGTATGGGCATGTCTTATCTCTTATACAGAGGATAAGGACATATGACCTATCCATTTTAAGACAAGATATTTTATGTATCTTACTATATTTTCACCCTTTAATTCTTCTTCAATTTCGGAATTTGTTTTCATTCTTCTTTCCCCATTTCTTATTACATTGTTTCTCAGTATTGGTCTCAATATTCTTATTTCAAATTTCAGAAGGCTATCAGGCTATCTTCCTCTTTATTGTTAATTGTTGTTTTCATCCTATATGTAACAACAGGTCCCATTAAGAGGATCGGTAAGTATTTTCGGCTGCAATGCTATTCAAATGGGGATTCATTTTTTTCAAATCCTGAGAAAACTAATACGTATTTTTGAAAAATTTAAACGCAGAATGAAAGATTACGTTAATAGCGAGGGCCGAAAGTCCGTGAGAACTTCTATAATGTTTATTTTAATAAGTTACAGGGGTGAAAAACTCAGAGAAAATTTAGTGTGATTTTTAATTTCAAATATATCAATCAAAATAAACTTTTTATTTATTCTAAAGGACTTTCGGCCCTCGGTAATAATCTAGTCTTTCATTCTGCTTTTAAATTTTTCAAAAATATTTATTGGTTTTTTCAGGATTCAAAAAAAATGAACACAATGCCGTGGTAATATTTTCCAAATCTATCTTTGTCTTACAACGCACTCAGCCGAATATAATATTGTCAGCATATATTGTCAGTCAGACACTGACAATCAGTGACAATTTTAAATATTTGACATTGCATCGGGAATATGTTGAGTTATTGATTAAATATTATTGATATATAGTGTATTTGATAAATAATTGATTTAAGACGTGAACTTAATAAAAAGTTATTTATTGTGTATTATTTGTGGAAGATCCAAGCAGAGAATACATCAGGATAATATATTCTGTGGTCCAAGTATTTTGTTGTTAAAGATGTTCAAAATTGTAAGAGTTCCATAACAATATATTATTAAAAAATCACTTTAACACTTTTCCTCTTTTCTCGATTGAGTATTAGTCTTTGTTGTGCAAATAAATTATTACAATCACTGAATACATAGTTAGTGAAAAAATTATCACATTTATTAACTGAATTAATAATTTGCAATTATAAAAAAACAGTTATCCAAGAACATTCAAAACCCATCTCTTTAAATTAATGATGACATTTTCAAGTAGAATGACATTCTAGTAATGTTTACATATCCATACCAGTGTGAATTTTACTACACGTAATTTGCCGTGCAAAGACAGAAAAAGTAGGGATACCCGTAAAATATTTGCGAATTATGTACCCATAGCCTTAAGGTCTATCTATCTATTAAGGTTCATCTTTGTTCTCTTATTTTAGAGTCTTGTTTTTCAGCAGATTTCTATTCATTCCATATGTTTTTTGCCTTTCAGAATTCTTTCCTCTGTTCTTTCTTTTCCGGTTTTCCCTATTCTATGATTACTCCCAAGTAGCTAAAGGTGGATACAGCTTCAAATTTATGGTTCTGTGTTATTAGATATTTCTGGGTTGTTGTCTTATCCTTCCCTATCCTCATGCATTTTGTTTTGTGCTGGTTTACCACTAGCCCTATTCTCTCTGTTTTCTTATCTAATTTTTCAATTATACTTGAAGTTGATATGCAATAATGTTTTTGTTTGCGAAATTTGTCCTCCTTATTACTGCTTCCAATTTTGCTTACACAGTACATTTTATCATTCATAACATATGAGATAGAAGACAAAATATAGAAGTGTAGTATTATTGTATCAATAATATTGAAATAAATTACATATTGTATCATTAGTAGTTTATTAGTTACTTAGTTTATTTTGTTTTTCCGTATTATTCTGTTTCTGAACCCCAATTTTTATAGATTGGTGTATCAGAAAGAAGCTCTAGTCAACTGGGATCCCGTAGATCAAACAGTGCTGGCAGATGAACAAGTAGATGAAAATGGCAACTCCTGGCGGTCTGGAGCAAAAGTAGAAAAGAGAGTCCTCAAACAATGGTACGTTAGAACTACTAGATTTGCCAAGAATCTTCTAGATGGTCTAAATGATCCAATTCTGCAAGATTGGAGGGATATAATTAAATTACAAAAACACTGGATTGGAGACTGTGATGGAGTCAATTTTGATTTTACTATTGAAGGAAATAATAAAGAATTTTTGACTCTATGGACTTCTACTCCTGAATATGTAGAAAACGTAAAATTCGTGGCAGTGACTAGTGATAATATATTAGCGAAAAAGGAAGGTGTTAAGCTTAAGGGAGAAGAAGAAAGTGTTAGATTAAGGACACATTTGATTAACCCTATCAATTGTGAAAAAATACCAGTTTATGTTACTAATGAGGTGGAGTTTTTACCATTAACAGATTCGTATATTGGTAAGTATTGATATTTAGAATAAAATCATATAAATGTTAGGTATAGTAAGTTCGGAAATAGGCTAGAAAAAAACCGAATATAACAAAATTCAGTTTGGCAATATTGTGTGACTACCAAGTCCTCTCGGATATCAACAGAACCGTAATAGGGAACTTGCATAAAATTTTAAATTCGAAGAAAATGGTATAAATCACAACAGAACATAATTTAGAACCTGTATCAAAAATAAAAAAAGTTTTGTTGGTCTTTCGTTTGGCTCCTAAAGACGACTAAAAATTCAACTTATACCAGCCACCCCAAAACGCGTCGTGACGTCATAGGGTTGTATGTTTACATTCTACACCAATAGGGAACTTGTTTAAATTTTTAAATTCGAAAGAAATGTTATAAATCACAACACAACATAATTTAAAACATGTATCAAAGATAAAAAAGTTTTGTTTGTCTTTCGTTTGGCCCCTAAAGACGATTAAAAATTCAAATTAAAACAGGTGGTCCAAAACGCTTCGTGACGTCACTTGGTTTTACATTTACATTTTTCCAATAAAGTAAACAGAATTTTAAATTAGACGTTATAAACGTCAGTAGAAAATACATTTATGTGACGTTACAAGTGTTTTTGATCGTTTGAACTATTCATAGAAAAATTCGTACTTTTACAAAATGGTTTTATTTTCAATAGTAAACCTTCGTTCCTTTCCTTCAAAAACAGTATAAAACTACAATTTTAAGAAACTGGTATATATTATTACAATGACATACGATAAATGTCATTAGAATATAAATATTTTTGACTTATTCCACGACGATGAGCTTGCCAAATACCCAAGTAGGTGGAGGCCAATAACTAAAGAAGGAGAAGAAGAATATACCTAAATATAAGGTTGTGTCTAGGTATACGTTACCGTGTACGCAAATAAAAAAGTTAGAGTGTCAGTGATTTCTTATTTTTTATTTGTTTAGTGTTTGTTTTTAAATTAACTACGGAGTGTGGACAATTATTTAGTTCTTTTAATGAGTTTAAGAACATTTTAAAACAGTACGAAAAAGATAAGAGACTATAAATTATATATATATATATATATATATATATATATATATATATATATATATATATATATATATATATATATATATATATATTTTAGTTATAAATGAAATAGTATGTATTACCGTAAAAGATTAAAATAAAAAGAAGACCTAAAGCTTTCACAATAATAATTAACTTGTTCTGAAGCTATTATCCTTGTGGCATTTTTGTAATCAACTATTCTAAATGGGAACTAAGCCCCAATTTAACCAAAAAATGATTTTATTAACGTTTCGACGTCTAAATCGGACGTCGTTGTCAAAATACAAAATATTATTAAATTAAACAAAAATGGTGTTGCTTAGTAAAAAATTTTTGTAATAATTTATTTAATCTGACTAATTTTTGTATTTTGACAATGACATCCGATTTGGACGTCGAAACGTTAATAAAATCTTTTTTTTTTAGTTAAATTGTGGCTTATTTCCCATTTAGAATAGTAGATTATAATAATTAACTTACGTATAAAAATTATTTTAACAATATTTTTTACGTGTTATGTCAACTAAATACATATATTTATTTTGCTAACCTAAATATATACTTTAATATATACATTGATTTATTACAATTAAGTTTGAAACATCTGAATAGTTCTGCTTCCCTTCCTTTAACAAATATTTTTCTATCAAACACAGCTAAACATATCAAAATAGCATGTACCAAAATATACAGTCACTGCGCACGCTAAATAATAACGTCACTGGCTTGATGAAGTTTAATTCGCGTGTACATACCTAACTTTTTTATTTGCGTACACGTTAGCGTGTACCTAAACACAGCGAAATATAACCATAATAATAACTAATGTAAAACTATGTGACGTCACGGGTCGTTTGAACTATTTTATACCGCTGAAGACTACCGCTAATGAGTTTAAGAACATTTTAAAACAGTACGAAAAAGATAAGAGACTATAAATTAATATATATTTTTTTTAGTTATAAATGAAATAGTATGTATTACCGTAAAAGATTAAAATAAAAAGAAGACACAATAATAATTAACTTGTTCTGAAGCTATTATCCTTGTGGCATTTTTGTAATCAACTATTCTAAATGGGAACTAAACCACAATTTAACCAAAACATGATTTTATTACCGTTTCGACGTCTAAATCGGACGTCGTTGTCAAAATACAAAATGTTATTAAATTAAACAAAAATGGTGTTGCTTAGTAAACAATTTTTCTAATAATTTATTTAATCTGACTAATTTTTGTATTTTGACAATGACATCCGATTTGGACGTCGAAACGTTAATAAAATAATTTTTTTAGTTAAATTGTGGCTTATTTCCCATTTAGAATAGTTGATTATAATAATTAACTTACGTATAAAAATTATTTTAGCAATATTTTGTACGTGTCATATCAACTAAATACATATATTTATTTTGCTAACCTAAATATATACTTTTATATATACATTGATTTATTACAATTAAGTTTGAAACATCTAAATAGTTCTGCTTCCCTTCCCTTAACAAGTATTTTTCTATCAAACAAACACTAAACATATCAAAATAACATGTACCAAAATATACAGTCAGTCACTGCGCACGTTAAATAATGAAGTCACTGGCTTGATCAAGTTTAATTCGCGTGTACCTAACTTTTTTATTTGCGTACACGTTAGAGTGTACCTAGACACAGCGAAATATAACCATAATAATAACTAATCTAAAACTATGTGACGTCACGGGTCGTATGAACTATTTTATACCGCAGAAGACTTTAAATATGTATTTCTAAGTTATTACGAGTTTTTGAAGCGTGAAATTTTGGAAATCTCATTTTTAAACAAAACTGAACATTATTATGTAACAAAAAAAAATGTGCAAGTTCCCTATTGTACATATAATTTTAAATTAGACATTATAAACGTCAGTAGAAAATACAGTTATGTGACGTTACAAATGTTTTTAATCGTTTGAACTATTCATAGAAAATTTGTACTTTTACAAAATGGTTTTATTTTCAATAGTAAACCTTCTTTCCTTTCCTTCAAAAACTGTATCAAACTGAAATCTCAACAAACTGGTATATTTTATTACAATGATATACAATAAATGTCATTAGAATATAAATATTTTTCCTTTATTCCCCGACGACGATCTGGCTAAATACCCAAGTAGGTGGAGGCCAATAAACTAAAGAAGAAGAAGAATATACGTAAATATAACCGTAAACTGAACCACGTAGTCAAACTCTGTGACGTCACGGGTCGTTTGAACTATTTTAAGATAAAGAAGTTAAAGAAGACTTTAAATTTGTACTTCTAAGTTATTTTGAGTTTTTGAAGCTTGAAATTTTGGAAATCTCATTTTTATACAAAACTGAACATTATTATGTAATAAAAAAATGTGCAAGGTCCCTATTTAGTTCAAACAAATTAACATATTTTTTTACCAACAAAAAGGAGATGTTTTAACCAAACAACGTTTCAAAAATGATGTGCAGAATAATTTTTCTCCCAGAATTCGATTCCGCTAATGAACTTGCCCTTTTTGGTCCTTAAAAGTACAAAAAAGTTTAAATTTTTCTTGCTTAATATTTTATCGTCTAATACTGTTAACTGTACTATAATAATATGAAAGTTGTTTACTGAAAGTTCTAAAATTTTCATGATTAGTGGGATGTTTAAAATACTGGCAAGCTCTTATCTATAAAAGCGGCTTCTCGAATTTCTTAAACGTTTATATCAAACATTGATACCGTCACTTTTTTGCGCATTCGACAGAATTCCGTTTCTACTATAAATATTATTTTCTCTTCAACAATAATTTTGGGTGAAGAGGTAAACATTTTTATGCCCATAGGTTTATTTTCTTATCGTTTAATCTGTAGAAAATATTTTACACATTTCTAGATAGAATCTGCTGTTTTAATGAAAAAATAGTGAGGTTCAAGATTCATGTTCATAATATTCTTCTTCTTTTTTTGTGTAGACAGGACCCCGACTGTTTCAATGTGCCTCCAGTAAGTTGTCTTTCCATTGTTTTTGTGGCCTTCCCATTGATCGCCTTCCTGTTGGGTAACCATCTCTCTGTCCTTACTACTCCATTTGTTGTTATTTGGCTTATATGATAATTTCATTCTACTCTTCTATTTCTTACCCGGTTCTTAACATTCTCCATCTTGCATCTCCGGCATATACAGTAAACGCCAACATACTAGACACATGGGTAGGTACCTAATTGCTATGCTTATGGGCTAATCCGGTCCGTTCTCAGATGTGACTTTCATCCCTATCATGTTACTGTCAAGAAACTATTCAAAATAATTGTTTTTCGATATAAAAAATACATTAGTTAATATTATTATTACTCTGTTTTAAAATAACTTTTTCTACAACCGTGTTAAAAATGCAATTTTTAGCACTCCATACGAGCGTTAAAAATGCTACTTTAAGGCACTAGTGCTTTAAAAAATTTTTAAGGCACTGCAGTTCGTATTGACCGTATATGCAATTTTGATGTAATGTCAAAAAAATATAAAATTGGAATGTCAGTCAAGTTCAAGTAAAAGTTTTTGTAGATATTGTCCTGTAATTACGTTTGTAGAAAAAATATTGTATGATATGCGTGTTAAAAAGTACATTTTTAAAGCACTCATGTGAATTGCAGAACTCGCTTTCGCTCATTCTGCAAACTTTCACATGCGTGCCTTAAACGTGTACTTTTAACACTTATATCATAAATAACTATTATTCAAACACCAAGAATATTACAATACTTTAAAACTTTTACAACTTTAACAAAATAACAACTATAAACGTCAAAATTAGATCAGCTGATTTGTCAACTTTCTATGTAAATATTCAGTTTCCATACTTTTTATGACATTCTAAACGTCACTAGACATAAAAATAAACATTGCAACAAGTGAAGGGTCCAGGACTGAAATAGCTCAATGTTCCTATGTGTCTAGTACGGTGGCTCTTACTGTATACGTACTTCCTTCTCTGTTCCTAGTGTCTTACCATCGATTTTTATGAGTGTTGTCATCTCTGCTGTTTCTAGCATTCTTAAAACTTATTGAAGAATTTTATGATACCAAAATTCACTCTTTATGTTCTTTAGGAATACCTGGTATTTTAGAAGAAGCAACAAACTTTGCAAGGAAACACAGTATTACATTTGAAAATGTACAACTTCTTGAAGAACCAGTATTAGAACAAAAACGCAATAACATAATCAATAAAGCAAGAGAATTGAAGGTAGGAGGTTACTGGACAAGTGCTAAACTTAGAGATTGGTTAATATCTAGACAAAGGTGAGTGGTTTATTGTTTGTATCAATGTTATAATAATATTCAATTCTTGTTACTGCAACTTTAAGATGAGTTTATGGAGTTTTACTTTACCAGAAGCTGTTTTCAGATCAATAAAACAGATATGCTGATCTAGTATGTTCATGGGTTGTTGTTATTTTTTACCTGCCATTGTGAGCTTCTTTCTAATGATTAAATCAACATCTGAACCAGTTGATGTCCATTTGGGTGTATTTTGTGTGTTTTGTCAGTTTTTTTAATTTAGCTTGCCAGTTTTATGTATATTGTGTGTTTTGTAATTTTTTCAATTTGTACCACTAGCTGTTTTGTTAAGATCAAGTTTTTGTTACGTACTTGTATTATTAGCCACTTTTGGCACATACTCAAGGTTTGGTGGAGTTCTGTTTTTGAGTTTTATTCTTAGTACCTCCACAATATCATTCATATGTATTTTTTTATGAGTATTTTAAAACATAAACATTTTAAAAAATAAACAATTTTCTTCATGAAAAACTTTTGTATACCAAGGCTTGCTGACCAGTAGGTACCATATTAAGTACTTTATTTAAAAATTTTTTTAGATATTGGGGCACTCCAATACCTATAGTACACTGCAAAAGCTGCGGCCCCCAACCAGTTCCGAGAAAAGACCTCCCAGTCATTCTCCCAGAACTAAAACACGAATCCCAAAAATCTGGATCACAGTTGGCTGAACTGTCAGGCTGGCTCAACACAACCTGTCCCAAATGCGGAGGCACCGCAACTAGAGAAACCGACACTATGGACACGTTCGTTGATAGTTCTTGGTATTTCTTAAGATTCCCAGATCCTCATAACGAAAAGGAAATCTTCAGCAAAGAAGCAATTGACAAAGTGGCACCTGTGGATTTGTACATTGGTGGTAAAGAACACGCTGTGCTTCACATGTATTATGCGAGGTTTATTATGCATTTCTTGCACAGTTTAGGGTTGGTGCCAGAAAAGGAACCCTTCAAGAGATTGCTCGTTCAAGGAATGGTGATGGGAAGAAGCTATAGAATAAAGGGAACTGGAAGATATGTCCGAGAAAACGAAGTTAAAATTTTAGGTAAGTGTTTTTGTATTTGTGGATTATATCGCCTATATCTAACTGTTAATTTGAGTCATATCGTAAATTTATAAATAATACAGTGTTAAAAATGTTAGTTTTCTTGAATATCTGGAGCTGTTTATATATTTTTTTTATATCTTTTTATTACCGATTCTTTTAATCTTCTTTGTGTGCCCCATCCTTTATGAACATTGACGATCATCTCGACCGATTTTACTCTGTCTGCAGCGATTCTGAAGAGTTATATCAGTGGCGGCTCGTGGCCTTAGAGACAGGGTCGTCAAGATTTTTTTGTCTCCTCATATAGGTATACCATCTAATTAAAAGGCTTAAATAATCATAGGAGAATTTTTTTGTTTGGTTTACTTGACATTCTCTCTTGTGTCATAGTGTTTCAACAATACGTTCATTTGAGGCAGAAGTTAGTAGTAATAAGAGAATTTATGAACAGTTTGTTGTAGTGAATTGCAGTACTTACTATATAAAATTATACATATTTGTAACTTATCCCACTTTCCGAAAATATTTAGATCAGCATAATTTTTAAGTAACTTGTAAATAAATATATTGGAAATTTTTTGGCGAAGGTAACTTTTAAATTTTGAATATCAAAGAGGTCAAAAATTTGCAAATCTTCAAAATTCGAAAAACGAATACCTATCTATTTGCATAATAGCAGGTATCCAAAATTTCAAAATATGCTCGTTTTTCGAGATATGTATAATGCCTTTGTCTTTTTTGGGGTGGTTCAAAAATATCAAGCGAATCCAAAACGTCACTGCGTATATATTGGAAACTTCTATCATTACGAAAATTTCTGAGATTTTGCACCAGCTTTCTTATTTTATTTTTGGAATAAATAATGCCAATTGACTGATTTTGAACAACAATGAATATCAATTGGGTTTGGGAAACACTTTCTTAAAAATATTTAAAAGAATATTAAAAGAGTAATCATTTAATAAAATTCTCAAACCGATTGCTTCACGGATCGAGATATCACCGCTTTCAAAATCATCGCCTTCGATAATAAAATAAAAAAATTTCCAAAAAGCTGTTCACGAAAATCTGCTACAGTGAAAACTAACCGAGATTTAAAATTTCATCGCGTCTGACAAACTGTTTGCATTTTTTTCGAAACAAAATGTTCTAAAACAGTAGTCCGTTTAGGCGAGCTAAAATGGCAAGAAAAGACGATATTCTTTAAATTTTTTACACGTATCCTGCAAAACTATATTCATTCTATGCGCATGACAGTGAGTAAATAGAGCTTTTGGTGCAATAGTTTTAACTTTTGCCTGGAGACCATTCAATTCACCGGACATCACGGCAGCGCCGTCGTAAATTTGCCTTACCAATTTATTTTTGATATCCAAAAATTTTAATCTGTTCTTTAAAACACCAAAAATATATTCTGCCTTATTGCTTTTACTGACGTCTGTAAAACCTAAAAACCTCTCATAAATATTACCACGTAACGCCTATCGAACAACAATTGATAGTTGTGAATGACATGATAATCAGAAGTTTCATCTACTTCTAGCAAAAATCAAATGGTTTTCAGAATCTCAGATTCAATACCGTTATTCAAAATGTAACTAATTGATTATATTAGTTCATTCTGTACTGTTTTAGACACGCCGCTAAATATCTTTGAATCAAAAAAAATATTGGAACATTTCAAATCGTATTTCTTAAACAATTTTATTAGTTCTCTATAATTACTTTGATGTAACGAATGCTCCGATTCATCATGTCCCGTAAATGATAATTCCTGACAACTTAAATAAAATACAATATCAATTAAACGACGTAAAACGGCGTGATTATTTTTTACAATTTCTGCCGATGCTTCCAAATGAAACATCGACAGATTTAAATGTGCCGTACCCGCAGCTTAATGCCTACGGAGAGAAATATACGTTTGGTTGCTCTTCGACTCGTATTTCGTTGAGTTTTACGTGTAAATCCGAGTAAATCGTCAAGCTCAAGATGAGCTGGGGTCGGCTTGCCGAAAACAGTCAGATGAATGGCTTGGATCATTCATTTTTTGAAAAGTCTCTTATGCGTAGGGATCACTTAACTCTCGGATTGGGCGAATCCTTTTAAAAACCATGAATAAAATTAGTCTGTATTATCTGACAGATTTTTTTTATTTCACAGATACAAATGACATCAACTCTGATTAAATTAAATATTAAAAAAAATCTATATCTGTAAATGTGTGGGTCGGCACTGCCGACCCTGACCGGCCGCCACTGTGTTATATTGTTGTTTTTCCACTCCACTGCTCCAAATTTTTTAACTTCCATTTTCTCTTGTGTAACTAATCGCATCAACTCATATTCTTCATTTCTTAAGATATGACCAAAGTAGCTCATTTTTCTTTCTATCATAGTGTCGAGTATTTCTTTTATTTTCTTCAGTTCCATGATATATTCCACAGTCGTCGATAACATCACATCTCAAAGCTGGCCAGTCTTTTTTTTGCGTCCTTAATAATGAAGTCCTTATAATATTACCAATCAATTGGTGCGTTTTGATTCAACTAAGTCTTCTTGCAAAGCATCTTTGATAACGGGTAAACCTAGAAACACGTGTCATAGGATGGTAAGAAACTCGAATTGAATCAAAACGAAACCGTCTATTTTTATTTTATTTCCAATTAACTTCACTGTAACATTACTTTTAAATGGTCAATTTTAGATTTGAAGAGAAATAAAGCTATTACTAAAGACACTAACGAACCTGTTATCATTAGTTGGGAGAAAATGAGCAAATCCAAATACAACGGTGTCGATCCAGAGGATATGTTTAGGGAATACGGAACTGATACTACACGACTCCTTGTCCTAGCAGATGTTGCTCCCACGAGTCATAGGAATTGGAATAATAACAGTGAGTATCTCCAGTATGTCATTCATAACTTAATACAGACATATGCAGTTTGTTCATTGGAATTTCCGTAGATTTGGGGAAAAATTTGTGAATTTGCGATACTTTTCGCCAATCAGGAAGCTGTATTCTGATCACGTGATTCGAAAATTTCCCTAAATCTGCAGAAATTTAACCTACACAACAAAAACTCGTTGAATTTACAGTGATTTTCAGAACTTGATGAAAATATTACCAAAAACTATCAAAAGGTTAAGAGCGTAGGCGCAAAATATCGGGCCAATGTTTTTTTAAATGTATTCGTTTTTTTCGAATCCTGAAAAAGCTAATAAATATTTTGGGAAAATTTAAACGCAGAATGAAAGATTTCGTTATTACCGAGGGCCAAAAGTCCCTTAGAATAAGCAAAAAGTTTCTTTTGAATGAGATATTTGAAATTAAAAATCACACTGAAGTTTCTCTTTTTTTTCACCCCTATAACTTAATAAAATAAACATTATATAAGTTTTCAGGGACTTTCTCCCCTCGGTAATAATGTAATCTTTCATTCTGCGTTTAAATTTTTTAAAAATACTTGCCTATTAGTTTTATCAGGATTCGAAAAAAATGAATGCATTTAAATAGCATAGGACATGATACTATAAATAACGAGATAATATATTGCGCATCCTGAAGAGAGGGAAGTCGTGACGTAACTGGAGACCTGCAAGTTCGTAATGGTTCGCGGTCGTAAGCTAACAACAAGAATTCAAATTCAGGTCTCCAGTTACGTCATGCGATGCGCGAACTCGGACGTATTTGCGCTACGGGAAGATCCTATCTTGTTATTTATAGCGGCTGGGAGGCAAACATAAATGTTATTCTGTTAATTATATCTGGAAGAATTAATTTAAAATGATAATATGCCTCATTTCTGTTGTGTATTGAAACCGTGATAAAGTTGAGTTTTATCGGTTACCATTAGTGCTACATTTTAAGCATAAAAGTGAATTAAATAAGTTATCATCTGAGAGACAAAAACTAGGTTAAATGCTATAAAATGCCCTATAAAAATGCTAAATAACTAACTATGTCCATGTTACTTACGCTTGGAAAACTGTCTCCACTGTAGGTTAACTCGGACTCCGTGGGGGAAGAGGAATCTATATTATTTATTTTGCCAATCTTTTGCTCGAACCTACTAGTAACATCTGTATGTATTGTCTACCAACAACTTTCGAAAATATTCATTCCTGTTTATTTGTTCACTGCTTAAAACTAAATAAAGTATTCAAGTAATTCTACAACTAAGGACTACACAAAATCAACAAGAAAAAGGTTCGGAAAATATAACTAAAAAACTATTAAAGATAAAGCTTAAAAAACACAATGTGGTACAAATATAAATAAATACAATGCTTCCCAGCAGTGTCATAAACGTCAAAGTTTTGTAATGCCCTATTGGCCCGAAATTTTGCACCTACGCTCTTCCAATATTAAACATGATGATTTTGTTTATTTTGCCACGACAACGTGTGACCCAATTTTGATCAATATTCACTCGACAAATTATTGTATTGCAGCTTTTCCCGGTGTTCTAAATTGGCAAAGAAGACTGTGGCTGACAATGCAAGAATTTCTTAAACACAGGAACACCCTGCCTCTTCCCTTGCCGGAAGCTCAGTTCAAAATTCACGATACCTACATGTACGATTCTAGAAACTACTATGTAAAAGGGGTCTCGTACAACTATTTAATCACGCAGCAGATCAGTGTGGCAGTTTCTAAGCAGCAAGGACTGACGAATAGTCTTAGAGTAAGTATTGATTATGTTACAGTTCATCTAACTAGTTGATTTTGTTCATTTTAACTGTCAAAGGTTGATATTTGGTTATGAGGAACGTTTACTATCCAAAAATCGTCAAAGATTTGAAAAAGTGAAAAAGAAAAATATGTCATGACACAAGTCGACAAAATAGCATCACGATATGGACCAAGAGCTAACGTCGGAAAAAAAGTATTTTAAGACAACTGGTTCTTTAATATATTATTCCCTATGCTTCCTCAAACACCGTACCGGCCATATAGCTACTGATACAGGTTGCGTTCATTACTGCGCAGCACACTTGTACAGGTAAATATATCGAATTTAAAATTATTGCAAGACGAAAATTTTTTTGTCATTACCTTTTAAAAATTATTAGAAATATGAACTATAATTGCCAGACACTTCTATCGTTTAAAAAGTAATGACAAAAGAATTTTTGGTCCTAAAATAATTTAAATTCAATGTACAGGGTGATTGATGAGTGTGATAAAGCTCAGTAGATCCGCTATAGTAATAGATAACAATAAAAGTTAATAACAAAATTTGTAGCCAACTTTCAGCTTCACATTACGAAATTAGTTAGAATGTTACAGGGTGTTCGATAACATAGTGGCAGACCAAACTTATGTTTTTTTAAATGGAACAACCCGTATTTTATTTTATATTCGAAATCCTCTTAACTTCCCCATCGCAAAAATATAGTGGTTTGTTATGTTATATAGAGCTTTTACAAAGTTATAACCAATTTTTTATGAAAATCGTAACAAGTTCAGCTCCCTGTATAAGTAAAAATAAGCACAACAGCTATGGTTTATTGGTGCCATATTTTTTGGATGAGTGTGAAAATTTTTAAGAATTGTTGATATTGCTAATTTTCCTTATATCGAATACAGGGTGAGTCAAAACGCAAGTACGTTCTTTTCTCAGAAATTTTAAATGGAACACCCTGTATTTTATATCACCATCGAAAAGTATCATTACCGTACTTTAATTTTTGTATAATATTCCCTGTGCCTAAATTTGTTAGTTTTCGAGATATTTTCATTTTTCAGAACAAGTTATTAATTAGGGTGTTCTATTTAAAATTACTGAGAAAATAATGTACTTGCGTTTTGACTCACCCTGTATTCGATATAAAGAAAATTAACAATATCGACCATTTTTATAAATTTTGACAATCAACAAAAAAATATGGCACCAATAAACCACTGCTGTTGTGCTTATTTTTATTTATACAGGGAGCTGAACTTATTACGATTTTCATAGAACATTGGTTATAACTTTGTAGATACCCTGTATAACATAACAAACCTTTATATTTTTGTGATGGGGAAGTTAAGAAGATTTCGAATATAAAATGAAATATGGGGTGTTCTATTTAAAAAAACAAGTTTGGTCTTCCACTATGTGATCGAACACCCTGTAACATTCTAAGTAATTTTGTAATGTGAAGCTCAAAGTTGGCTACAATTTTTGTTATCTTTTATTGCTATCTATTGCTATAGCGGATCTACTAAGCTTTATCACACTAATCCTTCACCCTGATTTTGTATTTACCTGTACAGGTGTGCTGCGCAGTAATGAACGCAACCTGTATCAGCAGCCAGATGGCCGGTACGGTGTTCGAGGAAGCATAGGGAACAATATATGAAAGTATTAGCTGTCTTAAAATACTTTCTCGAAAACGTTGCTAGCTCTTACACAAAGTGTGCTCAAAGATATCACTTTGTAACATCTATTTATTTCCAGAGGGTACCTCCTTCGATCATAGCTCACAGCAGGCAATTCGAAAGAGCTTTCGGTGCACAGATCATCATGTTGGCTCCGATGGCTCCTTGCTTTGCTTCCGAATTGTGGAGCGGCTTCACATCAGCGCCCAACAGATTGAATACTTCCGAGTTTTTGTGGGATACAAGTGTTTTTGAGCAAGATTGGCCAGTTACTGATATGGACTACATGTTGGAGTTGATCTGCCAGGTAAGTAAGCTCCAAAGATATTATTGTATATATAACAAACAAAAAATATAAATTTATAATAGGTAGGATTAAATTTTCGATTTCGGCACTTATTTTAGGGCCGAATCTAGTATTTTTGCCTATCGAGTTCTATTGTAGAGATTGTGGCACCTTGTGCCTATCTGAAATTGATTAACTGATTGAATCTTTGGATAATTGAAAATAGAAAAATATCTCAGAGTGGTATTTTCGAAAGTATCTCCTCTTTCAAGCTGTCCTCCACCTCCGCTCGCGCATTTTTGACCTAATTTCTTCAAGTACACAACCTCCTGTTTCATTTTTATCTGTCGTCTGTATATTGTCGTAATTCTTCTGAAATTCAATTCCTAGATTCGATAATAAAATTTTGGAGACGATTGAAGCAGAACTGTTAATTTTATTAGTTATTTTCTACGTTTGACGACATTTTAAGTATTGTGTCTATTGTTAGTCATCTTCAAAGTCGTTTTGTTGTCTCTCTAAGATTCCCTCTCCCGAATTTTTAACTTAATTCTTTCTATCCTATTTTTTGTTACTCGTTCCTTGGTCCTACGTCCTCTAGTACGCATCGCTTCCTTCTTGTATCTCGAACTAACCACAGATCTTCTCTAACAGGATATTTCTATGTTCCGGAGTGGACTTTTGAAGAACTGAAAAACATTATTTGGTAATTCTAGTAGTAATGTCAACGTTCGATGACTTTTCATCATTTCGTCTACTGTTAGTCATCTTCAGGGTTGTTTTGATATCTGTCTAATATTCTGTCTCCCAAATTTTTAACTTATTTCTTTTTATCCACTTTTTTCCTGGTCGTTCCTTGTTATTAGATCCTCTAGATGTCTATATACCCCTTTACTTCAATTCTTATCTTCTCTCGTCTCGATCTAACCATAGATTTTCTCCAACAAACCATTTCCATGTTTCAAATTGGAGGTTTTGACAACCTTAAAGCAAAATTGTTAATTCTATTAGTTATTTGCAATATTTGACGACGTTTTAAGCATTTTGTCTACTGTTAGCCATCTTAAAGCTCGTTCTGTTGTCTCTCTGAGATTCACTTTCTCGAATTTTTAACTTAATTCTTTTTATCCTTCTTTTTGTTGCTCATTCCTTGTTCCTACGTGCTGTAGATGTCTACACACCCTTTCGTTTCATTTTTTCCCTTCTCCTGACTCGATCTAACCACAGATCTCCTCCAACAGATCATTTGTATTCCAGAGTGAAGTTTTGTAGAACCGGAAAACAAATTTGTTAATTTTGTCAGTTATTTGTAATGTTGTTTCTATGACTTTTTAAACATTTTGGCTACTATTAGTCATCTTCAAGGTCATTTTATTTGTTCTATTTTGAAGCTAATTGTTTCTGTCAGGTTTTTTCATCGCTTTTTCTTAATTTTTTTACCGTTACAGGTCAATGGACATGAGAATGCAGTTCTGAAGATGTCTAGACAACAACTGGAAGATCTTTCCAAGGACGCAGCATATAAATTAGCATTAGAACAAAAAGAAGTGCAGTCAACGCTAAGAACACGAAATATACTGGACAGCAATTTCACCTTACGTACCGGTTTCGAAGCAATACTTAACCTAATAACTGATCATCCACCCCCTAAAGCAAAAATTACTGAATTAGAAGAAGCCCGAGCTAGCTGATAGACCGTGAAGATTACTACAGGAAAAGGTAAGCATTATTTTTCTTTCTTTCTTCCTTTCCTATTACCCTATCAGGGTGTCGGATTTGGACTAATAGCTATTTTAATTTCCATTCACCCATATCCTGCATTATTTTCTATTTCCTGCGATTATTTTTAATTCCTCGAGTGATTTTTGTTTAACTTTCCCGCCTCTACTACTCGCTCTATCCATTTTTTCTTGGTCTGCCTCTTTTTCTTTTTATGATGTTCTTTGCTTCGTGTACTTTTATGAACTTTGCTTCGTGAACTTGTTTATTACTGCAATACAATTTTTCACCATGACATACAGCTGTGAGAATTGTCTTTCGCATTTTTCTGATTCGGATAAATTGAATAATTTAAGATGTAATGGAGATTGTCGGAGAACTTTCTGTATGAAGTGTACAGGCCTAAACAAGTCGTTCACAAAAGCCTTATTGGATCAAAAATTTTCCCATCTAAAATTTTTTTGTACACTATGTGATTCGCCTAGCTTAAGATATTTAGATGAAAAAATAAATAACCTATCAAGAAATCAAATACCTCTAGAAAACTTTGAGGCCTTAACACAAGTTACTAGAAAGCTTACTGATAATTTGCCAGTTTTTATGGAGACTTACGATTTGTTAATAAAAAATGACGACGAACTGAAAAGGTTTTAAAATCTTTAAGGCAGATGGAACATGATATTTTCAATTTATCGTCAGTTTTTTTCGGCGGTTCAGATGAGACTATAAAGGTTCAAATCCAAGACTCAACGTCTACTGAAATTAAGGTGGGATTAGAAAGGCTTTCTTCAAATGTCAGTGAAATCTCAAATCAAATGAGCAATATTTCCAAAAATTTACCTACCTTACCAACAAAAAAAGAGGTATTGAACAAAAAACATTTTATGCCACCACAAGTACCCAAACTGAAGAGCCTCAATGTTGCGAAGTAAGTC
The DNA here is from genome assembly GCF_917563875.1 of Diabrotica virgifera virgifera. Lineage (NCBI taxonomy): Eukaryota > Metazoa > Arthropoda > Insecta > Coleoptera > Chrysomelidae > Diabrotica > Diabrotica virgifera. The sequence continues at coordinate 9,312,435 of NC_065449.1, read as the reverse complement.
CAGAGCAAAAGTCAAAAAACACAGAAGATAAATGTCAGTTTGTAATTATTAGTAACTTAACCCCAATATACACCCCTATACAAGTGGTACACTACATTAAAGAGAAACTAGGTATCAAAGAATATATTAGATGTTACGCCCTCGTTAAAGATGCCGACATATCAACTGGTTCTTCATTTAAAATAGGCATAAAATCTAGATCATCGATTAACTTACTATTTAATAAGGAAATTTGGCCACCTGGTGTAATCATTAAATGGTCCATTGAATCTTCATATTCCGAACCATCCGAGTCACATAATAATCCGAAGAATATCAGAAGCCCTGTTATCCCGGAAAATCCAGTTACCAGTTTATGCAACAACAAAGATGAAGTACAGAACACAAATATATGTTCAGACAAGCAGGCCATCGAAATTTGTAAATCTAAGAATCCTTTCCATTCGCAAATTAATTTCGTTAAGAAAGATACTTTAGAACCATCTATAAATCTGGATCCTTTGACTCCACCAAGAGTTAGATTAACCAATAACTCTAATAGTCGGTATCTTCTAGCCAGATTAAGGGAACCGGATATCTTAAAAGCCATTAAACTTCATCTTGCTTATCTACACGACCAACCTGCTTCTGTATTTTACGATGGATTTACGAACACAAGCGTTAAACTGTTTTTGGCTTCCGAAGGGCTTCCTACCAACACGGAAGATCTATGAAAAATTCTTCTAGAATTTAACGAAGTCTATGGAATTGGTCCAGATGAGGTGGAAGCTGATCTTGCTGCTTTTAGGTCCTTTCTCGCTTCTGAAAGAATTATCCATTTACAAAAATCAAGGGAATGTCACCAAAATTACTATTCCGCTGTGTCTCCTAAACGAAATTTTTAAACATCACGACGTGTTCTGAGGGACTAGAATCCTCAAATTATTTTAGTGATAACAACTTTAGCATGGTTCTGATTAATATTCGTTCTATAAGATATAAAACTGATGAATTATTTCTATTTCTAGAGGAATTAGGGTTTCCTCCGATAGTTGCGGTTACTGAGCACTGGCTTGAAGTCAACGAGCCTTTTTTTGTAGAAAAATATTCCACTATTGCTAGGTACGATCGTCAAAGTTCAGCGCATGGAGGCGCCCTGATTCTTTCTACAAATAATGATTTTTCTCTGGTAACAAAATATGACTTTCTATTAAGCGAAGCATTCTTTGAGTTTTCCTTAGTTTACAGTAAGAACTTTAATCTTTATATTATTTGCATTTATAGATCACCTGACTCTTCCGTGGAACTATTTTTTCAAAACCTGCTTAATTTGTTAGATGACCTGCCCCATAAAAGCAGAAAAATTTTATGCGGGGACTTTAACATTAATTTGCTGCTGCTTGTGCTACACAAATATCCCTGGTCAACATATTTGAATCGTATGGTCTAACAATGCACATTGATTCTCCTACAAGGATTACAAAAACTTCATCTACCATAATTGATTATATTGTCTCAGATTTCTCACCCCGTGATGTCTGCGCTACAACTGTTAATGCGGGACTATCTGATCATGAAGCGGTTTATACGAAGTTTAACATCTTTAGCAAGCACTCTTCGAAAACTCGACGTTTAGGCAGGATTTTTTCCGCTCGGAATTTTCGTAAATTCCAAAATTTATGCTTAACCTCTGAGTGGCCCTTTCCTTCTATGAACGTCGATAATAATTTCAATGACTTTTTGAATAAGCTTGTCTGTATCTTTAATAAAGCATTTCCTTTAATCACAATTAAGCCAAAACATCACAAACCCTGGACTACCAAAGGTGTCCGCATATCAGCCAAAAATATCGTACATCAAGAAATTTACTACCAACGTCTCTGTTACACCGGTGAATATATCACCAAGTACAGGGCAATCTATTTAAAACTTATAAAATCAGCTAAAAAATTGTACTATCAAAATCGTCTGAGAAGCTCTAAAAGTGATGCAAAAGAAACTTGGTCCATAATAAACGATCTTCGTAATAAAACTCACACAGCTCACACATTTTCCCTTCCAGACCCAGAAAATCTAAATGAATACTTTGTTAATGTGAGTAAAAATATAACATCAACTATTGTGTCACAACAAGATCCCATTTCCTATCTCCCTAATTCAGGAAAGGTCTCGAATTCATTCTTTATAAGACCGGTTGATAAATCTGAACTGATTCGGACAATCAATAATATCAAAAGCAAATCTTCCTGTAGTACCGATGGACTATCCATAAAAATTTTCTCAAATCTCCCAGACAGTGTGTTGGGAGCCCTCATCTCTCTAATTAATGATTCTTTTGAGAAAGGTAAATTTCCAGAGTGTCTAAAGACGGCCATCATTATTCCTCTTCATAAGGGTGGTGAAAAATCAAATGCCTGCAATTATAGACCTATTGCATTACTACCGGTAATCTCCAAAATTATTGAGAGACTCATAAAAGCCCGACTTATGTCCTTTCTCGTTGACAACAATATTTTATCACAAAATCAGTTCGGCTTTTTAAATAATAAATGTACCACAGATGCCATGTTTTCTGTACTACATGAGGTTTATCAAGCATTAAACAATAATCTGCACACTGCCACTGTTTTTTGTGATTATGCCAAAGCTTTTGATTGTGTGAATCACGACATTTTGATAAAAAAAACTAGATTTCTACGGAATTCGAGGTATTTCTTCGAACTGGTTTCAATCTTACTTGGATAATAGGAAACAATTGGTTAGAGCAAATGATACAGACTCTAGTCTCAAAAATGTTGTATGTGGGGTACCACAAGGTTCAGTATTGGGTCCTCTACTTTTCCTTATCTTTATTAATGACATCACTAGCTTAAAAATCGATGGAAAAGTTTTTCTTTTTGCTGATGATACCAGTATCACTTGGAGCAACTCAAATATCGCAACTCTTCATGCTACTATAACTTCTGATCTACTTACAATAAAATCTTGGTCCGATTCAAATTTACTCTCTTTTAACGTAGATAAAACAGTAGCATTGTCCTATAAAGGAGCTCTTCAACCCTTACCTCTTCATAACAGCCAGATCAGTATCGTTGATTATGTAAAGTTTATTGGTATTTTTTTAGATAGCAATCTGAAATGGTCCCTTCATATTGATGTGTTAAGCAAGAAACTATCCTCAGCTTGCTTTGCAATAAGATCTGTTTCGAAGGAAATGAATTTAGCCTCTTCCAAAATAACATATTTTTCTTTGTTCGAGTCACATCTTCGATATGGTCTCCCTTTTTGGGGTTCTGGTACGGCTGCCCAATCTGATGTTATTTTTAAAATACAAAAAAGAGCAATAAGATATCTGTTTGGCCTCAGAAGAACAACACATTGCAGAAGCTACTTCAAAGATCACAGGATTCTAACACTACCTTCTTTATATATTTTAGAAACTGTTTGCTTAATTCGTAAACATCTACATGTCTTTCCAGCAAGACCTAGACATGATTATTCCACCAGAAATTCTACCTTTGACATCTATTTACCGATCCCGTCCAGTGAGTTAGTAAAGAAATCTATATTATATTCTGCAAAAAAACTTTACAACCATCTCCCTCTACAACTTAAATCTGCAACATCTTTCCCCAAGTTCCGTAAAATGACTAAAGCCTATTTATCTGAAAGACCATATTATTCAACAGCAGAGTTTCTTAACCAATAACTAAGAAAGTGCAGTATTCTTATTTATAAGTATAATCTTAATCTATATTTGAGTGTCATATGCAGCAGCTTAACTTAACTTATTAAATTTCTAAGGTAGATTATGCAATTTGCAAATTTTTTTTTAATTTTTGCAATAGATTGTTACTGTTTCTCTTCATTATTTTTATTTATATAGACGATTTATATCATTTTAGTAAATTGTATTTGTTATTTGTTATTGTTCTTATTTATGATTCTTGTAAGCTTTGTCTATAAAATTGTTAAATTTTTCATGACAATAAAGCATATTTCTAATTTTTCTTGTAATTCAGTTGGGTCGCATCCTCATCAAATGTCGATACCAGTTCATCTTTCTGTTTGCTGGTTTATTCATTATTGGTTCTTAGTTGGCCATTCTCCTCATAGTCTCGCTGCTTAATCTATCCCATTTTGTCTTTCTAACTGTACTTCTTAGGTGTCTCTACATTTATCCTGCTCTTATCTTTTTTCAGAATTGTCCAGTTTTCACTTACATAGGGCACAATCGGTGTCACTATTGTGTTATATATTTTTATCCTGGTCTCTCTTGTAAGTTCTCTTTTTTCCAGTATTCAGGCTAACGCATAGTATAACTTGTTTGATTTCTTTGCTCTATTTGTTATTTCCCAGACTATTTTTCGCCGTTAGTAATTACACTTCCCAGGTATTCGGAAGTTGTAACTATTTCCAGTTCTGAGTTTTTACATTTTATCTTTATTTCATTATCTTCTTTGCCGCTCATTATTATTATCTTACTTTTTTCTTCTTTATTTTCATTTTTAGTTCTTCTGTTTGTACCCATCATAATATATTGAATGGTTTCTGTATAATCTATGCTATTCTATTTATTGTCTGTAGTTGGTTGGTTCTTATTCTAGCATTTCTTATTAATTTGTTCATTACTACTATGAATATCAAAAGGCTGAGGCTATCTCCTTGTTTAATACCTCTCTTTCAATTAAATTTTTCCGATCTTTCCCCTGTTATTCGTACTCTTTCTTTTACCTCTTTGTAAGTACTTTCTATAATAATTTATTTTTTTTGATGTATTTGGTACATTTATTTTCCTCAAGCATTTCCCTATAATTTGTCTTTTAATCGTGTCAAATGCAAAAGGTAAGCATTCATTTCGTTAATTTTCAGTAACTTTCACTAAAACTTTTGTTCATCATCTTCATCTTATTACTTCAAGTCTTTTTTATTAATACAGTAGACTCCCTCTATTCGCGGTGTGCTAGTACTTGGAAGGGGAAACGAGAAACGACCCTGCGCGAGTCGCGGAGAAATATTGCAACTATCTTAAATAATTCATATTGTCAATTGAAATTGTCAAATTGACGTATATTTCATACCTTCTGTCAATGAAGCAGAAAAATTATATATTGCTCCACAATATTGATATGATATGCAATTATTATATAAAGGTAAATTTAATTAATTTTATTTTGCTTGCAGTACTGCATTTTAATAACTAATTTTATTTACTACATACAATTGTTGACGTTTTCATAACATAACCTGAATCTTATTTTTTCTTCTTATTATTTTTTTGGACTATGGCCTTGACAATTATCCAGTAACCAGGACTAATATAATTGGCCAATATAATTAAAAGTGCGAATTTTAGTATAGAGCGTAGAAATAGGGGTCGCTTTGCCGAACTTGCACGGTCCCAATAATGAGAACTGAAATGGCAGACTAATTACGTCGTTATAAGCGGATCTCGTTATATCAGACAACAATAATAATGTGCATACATATGAATATAGGTATATAGTTTTCTAAAACATTAACTTCCTATAGTGAAGCCATTCGGAGCAATATAAGATGCTAAATATTGTTTCCTCGACAATAAGGCTTGGCCATCACAAATTGTAAATTTTCTTACAATATGTATTCAATATCGGTCGATACATGGTCGATACATAAACAGAACAGGAAAAAGTTTATTAATTCCGGTGGATTTTATTACAGCGCTATCCTCGATAACCGCACAGATGGTAGGGATTTTTGTATACATGTAGTTGGGGTATTTATTTATAGCCATTACAGCGCTAAAAACAGATAAAGATACATATTTTATGATTTAATTTTTCCTCGTTATAACCAAAAATGTCTCGTTATAGAGGTGTTACAGTTCAATAGGAATTTCATGGGACATCTAGTGTACCTCGCTATAAGCGAAACCTCGTAATAACCGTGTTCGTTATAGGGAGAGTCTACTGTAGTATAAATCCAGTAAAATATCGTAAAACAAATAGATCACGGTATGAGAACCTATATACATATTTTACGATTTAATTTTTTCTCGTTATAACCAAAAATGTCTCTTTATAGAGGTGTTACAGTTCAATAGGAATTTCATGGGACATCTAGTGTACCTCGCTATAAGCGAAACCTCGTAATAACCGTGTTCGTTATAGGGAGAGTCTACTGTAGTATAAATCCAGTAAAATATCGTAAAACAAATAGATCACGGTATGAGAACCTTACAAAAACATTCAACATAATGTTTAACTGTTCAAACTTAAAAACATAACCTTTTTTGTTACAGGTTTAATAAGTATACAGAACATGGGAGTATAGGGATGTCTTAGATATCATCATCGGAAGCGCTAAGAAGAATTAACAAATATGATATTCTGATAAAAAATTTTGTATTTAATATTCTAAGTTCAAAAAAAACGTTAAATTTTTATTTGTCTTTTATTTTTTCTACCGGCAACCGGCTGTATATTTTAGTGATAATGTAGACGATTTCGTTAATTGTGTTCGTCAACTGACTAACCCTTTGTCATTTCTGCTTTCCTGATAAAATCTTAAAAATTGTCGATTTTTACACTATTTCGTTAAATACAATTCATGGATGGACACACCCTTTGCTGTTTCTGCTCTCCTGATACTAAATCTTAAAAATTGTCGATTTTTACACGATTTCGTTCAATACAATTCATGGATGGACACACCCTTTGCTGATTCTGCTCTCCTGATACTAAATCTTAAAAATTGTCGATTTTTACATTATTTCGTTAAATACAATTCATGGATTTACAATCGCCTTGCTGTTTCTGCTTTAGTTCAATACAATTCATGGATGAACACACCCTTTGCTGTTTCTGTTCTCCTGATACTAATCTTAAAAATTGTTGATTTTTACACTATTTCGTTAAATAGAATTCATGGAAGGACACACCCTTTGCTGTTTCTGTTCTCCTGATATTAAATCTTAAAAATTGTCGATTTGTACACTATTTCGTTAAATACAATTCATGGATTTACAATCGCCTTGCTGTTTCTACTTTAGTTCAATACAATTCATGGATGGACACGCCCTTTGCTGTTTCTGTTCTCCTGATACTAAATCTTAACAATTGTCGATTTTTACACGATTTCGTTTAATACACCATTATGCACAGCGAATACACCATACCATTACACCATAATACACAGCGAATGGTGTGTCCATGAATGGACACACCATTCGCTGTTTCTGCTCTCCTGATAATAGATTTTAAAAATTGTTGATTTTTACACTATTTCGTTCAATACAATTCATAGATGGATACACCCTTTGCTGTTTCTGCTCTCCTGATACCAAATCTTAAAAATGGACACACCCTTTGCTGTTTCTGCTCTCCTGGTACTAATACTTAAAAATTGTCGATTTTTCATGATTTCGTTTAATACAATTCATGGATGGACACACCCTTTACTGTTTCTGCTCTCCTGATACCAAATCTTAAAAATTGTCGATTTGTAACACTACTTAATTAAATACAATTCATGGATTTACAATCTCTTTGCTGTTTCTGCTTTCCTGATACCAAATCTTAAAAATTGTCGATTTTTACATTATTTCGTTAAATACAGTTCATGGATGGACACCCTTTGCTGTTTCTGCTCTCCTGATACTAAATCTTAAAAATTGTCGATTTGTACACTATTTCATTAAATACAATTCATGGATTTACAATCGCCTTGCTGTTCCTGCTTTAGTTCAATACAATTCATGGATGAACACACCCTTTGCTGTTTCTGTTCTCCTGATACTAATCTTAAAAATTGTTGATTTTTACACTATTTCGTTAAATAGAATTCATGGAAGGACACACCCTTTGCTGTTTCTGTTCTCCTGATACTAAATCTTAACAATTGTCGATTTTTACACGATTTCGTTTAATACACCATTATGCACAGCGAATACACCATACCATTACACCATAATACACAGCGAATGGTGTGTCCATGAATGGACACACCATGAATGGACACACCATTCGCTGTTTCTGCTCTCCTGATAATAGATTTTAAAAATTGTTGATTTTTACACTATTTCGTTCAATACAATTCATAGATGGACACACCCTTTGCTGTTTCTGCTCTCCTGATACTAAATCTTAAAAATGGACACACCCTTTGCTGTTTCTGCTCTCCTGCTACTAATACTTAAAAATTGTCGATTTTTACATGATTTCGTTTAATACAATTCATGGATGGACACACCCTTTGCTGTTTCTGCTCTCCTGATACCAAATCTTAAAAATTGTCGATTTGTACACTATTTCATTAAATACAATTCATGGATTTACAATCGCTTTGCTGTTTCTGCTTTAGTTCAATACAATTCATGGATGAACACACCCTTTGCTGTTTCTGTTCTCCTGATACTAATCTTAAAAATTGTCGATTTTTACACTATTTCGTTAAATAGAATTCATGGATGGACACACCCTTTGCTGTTTCTGTTCTCCGGTCGATTTGTACACTATTTCGTTAAATACAATTCATGGATTTACAATCTCTTTGCTGTTTCTGCTTTCTTGATAGTAAATCTTAAAAATTATCGATTATTACACTATTTCGTTCAATATAATTCATGGATGGACACACCATTTGCTGTTTCTGCTCTCTTGGTTTAAAAAATTTCGATTTTTAGAATATGGAAATTCAATGAAATTCAAATGCTCCTTGTCTGATATAAATTAGGGATAAAGTAAGGTTTGAAAGGAAACAGAAATTTCAATACTTAAAAAAATTTATACACTTTAAAATATAATATACAGGGACTATTTATGATATCTATCTACAATATATTATAGGCACATAATATCGCAAATATACAGAATGTAACAGTGTAATAATAATAAAAACAAAACGATAGGGTCTAAAACAATATTAATTAGTATGTTTCGTATTCGTAGCAATAAAGATATTTATATTGGTAAAAATAAATCGTTTCAAAATATGATATATATGCTTTAAATTGATGTAAATCGTACGCTTTTGACTTTGGAGAGATATAAAGCTGTTCTTCTGTCTTACGAAGCTTAATCAGATTAATACGACACAAAGAAACTAAGAAAAATCGTATCACTTACATGCGGAGCGCAGAGAAGTTAGTTGAAGCTGATGTGGCAACTCTGTAATTCAGTGCCTACGGTTTGGTATAAAAAAAGCCATTTTTGGGGAAAATACAAATGTCAGATGTCTCTTAAAGTCAGTTTTAGTACGTCATATAATGTAAAAGTGATATACAGTGCTACCCACATGCCCCCTCCCCTCTCATATCTTTTGAAGGTTTATATTTATTTTAGTGAAATTTGAAGGGGGGAAAACGGACATACGGCTTCTCAAAGAGTCATAACAGGTGACGTAATAATGACAGATGACATTATAGAGCCACTTTAACCAATAATTTTAAATGGTTTTATGGCAAGTGATATCTCATTTGAAAGGTATTAAAAATACCTTTCGATCATACTAATTTTGTTTGAGAATTGAAAAATTGACAAATAACCATAGGTGGCGAAAATACAATTTTAGTATTTATTTAATTTATTCATCCAAATCAGCTTAACACGTTAACGGACAGAACGTCTGTAGACGTCTAATTTCCATTGATAAAATGTGACACAACGTCTATAAACGTTGCATTTTTCCCTATTCTACTTTGCAAAATATATATGTAGTGTCACAACACTTGCTTATACATTTGACGCACTGTTCGTCAACGTGTTAAACCCAAATAAAATTAAAGTTAGTATGATTAAATAGGTATTGTCAATATCTTTCAAGCCAGATATCACTGGCCATAAGATCCCATGTAAAATTATCGGTCAAAGTAGCTCTGTAATGTCATCTGTCACTATTATGTCACCTGTTATGACCATTTGAGAAGCCTACGCCCGTTTATGTCCTCCCTCAAATTTTTTCTATTATATGTACAACCGTTCAAAAGTTGCGTGGGGGGGGGGCTTTTGGCTAGCACTGTAAGTATGTGTTGCAAATCTCTCCAAAGATCTTTTATATATATTTGAATATTTGGCACAAATAAAAGGAATAACTTACATCAATTTACAATAAAAATACCGCACTAACGTTCAACTTTCAAAAGTAAAAGGCTAACGAAAGCTTTTGAAAATCGGTCTTAAAATATCTTTAACAAACAATTGGCATTTGAATAATTGTGTTGTTAATCTCTAATCTCAGGTAATCACAATTAATACTTCTTATAAAAATGATATTTTCTTTTAAAATGTTTTTTACAATAGCTACATAACAAGGATTAGGTGCAAAACGCTACATTCTCAAGTTTTTTGTGGATGTTCTAGGTATGTTAAGATTAGTTGCTTTTAACATTGTTCTACATAAATGATAATTAACATATGTCTTAAATAGGATTCAAAATGAGTCTACAGTCTGCTTCTGAACCAAGAGGAATAATTCAAATTTCCCGCGCTGTAAAGCTTGTTTGTAATTGGTCCAACCTCAGCCAAGTTTACTCCACTGTTATCAAATTTTGACACTAATGACATTTATAAAATTTTGACACTTGGCATTTCATAGGTTAATTAAGTTATATCGGCGATTTTTTGTACTTGCTACGTTATTCCTTTAATTTTTAGATTTTTAGTCTGTTTTATATAAAAAACAGTTGTTTTTAGAACTCTTAGTATAAGATATTTCTATAATATAATATTTCTTGGATTACCGCCAAAGGCCGATATGATCAACCAAAAAAGAAGATGTATTTGGTGATATTTCTAGTGACTTTCTTGGTTGTGAATCTGTCTTTTTAGTTTACTCCTCTTGGTTTAAAAATAAAGCTTAGTTACGTTGATATCAGATCTGTCATTTTGTCGTCTGCATTTTATGTCATTTGTAACTTATCAAGTGTTATCTGTCTTAAATTGTAAATTTAGATAAAACAAACCGTAAATATAAAATCAAAAAGTTGTTTTCAAAATTGCTCTACATCAATATAAGTCATTTCAATAGGATAATATGCTATAAAAGTGCTAAAAGTTGAGAAAAAATTAGATAAAGATGCGAAAAAACATGGGTTGGCTGGTTTAGGCTGTCATTTGTCAAAATTTATAATGGAATGAAGATGGGACATGTCTAGTTACGTCATCAACTGTAATCTATATCGTTTGTCATTTGTCATCGGTTGTTTATTAAGATATATCTTGAGAGGGCGAAGATGGGCCTAACTACCTCTTTGTCTGCTTTTTATCACCTGTATCGGCTATCATGTCACTTATTAAGAAGTGCCTTTTGTTAACTTAAAATGTAAATTTTGAAAAAGAAGCACATATGAATAGTTTTTTTTGAAGTTATACTTGTTTAGGCGCGATTGGGAGTGAATTTTTATTTTTGGGCGCATGCGCACACCGACAGTATGGTATTAGTCGTTATACGGGCTCTGATTGGGTGTTGAAATGATCTGTCAATAATTGTTCAATATGGAGGTTATCGGTAAACAAAAATGTTGTATATATTAGTTTTTATTGTTGTGAGGACAGAAATAAAATCAAATTTATAATTATAGTGACTTTTTAAATAGTTTTGAAAAGCCACAGGTACGTAATTCTAAACGTTTCAGTTGTATTCCAATAAAAAATTATCTTCATACCTATTTGGAAAGTGTAAAAAAATAATGTACTTACCTAGTAGTAGGCATGGCAATGCTTTAATTTACATAATCTGATTACGAACAAACTTTCTACAAATCTTCATCTAATATATCGTTTTCTTACTCTATATTTTGCTCTATTTTAGTTCGACAAAAATCAAACTAATAATTTGATTAAATTCATATTAAATATACAAAATGTCAAAAAGTTTATGGTGTAAACGTTCAGTTTGTGTATATTCCCACATGACGTATACGCGAAGGTGGTGCAGTAGGAAATCGCTTCGACTTTCGTACGGCGGGATAGACGGGAAGTGGGTTCAAGCCCCAATGCAAGTTATTATTTTTTTATTTTTTTTATAGATTTTATGATTGTAAGTTTATTATTATATAATTTTTTCAGAAAATACGTATTTAATTAAAATTTTTGGCAACAATTATTGTTCAGAAATCATTTGTGGCATTTTTCAATGTGTTTGTGTGTGTTTTATTCTTTTATCTTTTAATTTTTGGTATTGCTTTAATAAAAATTTTTGGAAAGTAGTAGAGAAACTGTTCAAAGTATATTGATTTCGTTGAAATCATATAATAGAAGTATAACTTCTTACGTGCGTACAAAGTACACACATTCTTTTTTTTTGTAATTATTCTACATCCTTATAAACTATTCCATGAGGGTAATATACTGTAATAGATCTACATGTTCAGAAAACTGTGGATAAAGATGAAAAAATAAGAATTGATTCATCCATGTTATTATTCTTCAACATTTATCATGAAAAGAACGTTGAGGCGGATCTAATAGTAACATTATCAGATAGATTCTTTATCGTTTGTAATTTGCCATCTTTCATTTATGAACATTCATCTTAAAAATGAGCGAAGTTTAGTTGCGTCAGTAACGGTCATTAATTTGTTATCTGTGTCACTGTTATTTATCATATTGAAATGTAAATGTAGAAAGAAAAAAAGAAATTTCAAAAAGTATCAGTTTTAATCATTGTTGTAAAATCTTTATAGGGCTTTTCATCGATTGTCATTTGTTTCGAGCTTGTGTCAAATGTTGTATACATAATCTGTGTATAATATTAATATATACACGGATTATACAACATATGACAGGAGCTCGAAACAAATAACTGTGAATGAAAAGTCCTATAGGATGATCAATAATGACACTTGAAATATTATTTGCCGACTTCAGAAAAGCATATTATGACAAAAAATCCTAAAAACAAACTATGAAAGTCGAAAAAATATCAATAATATTATTGATATTGCTTGTTTAACCCAAAAAACTTGATCATGTAGACATTTTGCTGTTTTAAATGTAGTTTTTTATAAGAATTTTATCAATATTTTATTTTTTCTAGTTATCTTCATCACATCGTCACTACTTCAGAAATATTTTATTTATAAACCAAATACTTCATACGGAAAATATAAAATTGTTGATTTTTTCTGTCGCCTTTCAAGCAAAATGAACGGGTCTATAGTTGTTAAATAAAAATATTTAGGATTTCAACGACCGTTCATTTAGAAATGGCGTTGGCATTGATGAAAAGTGTTTAAAGTCAAAAAATTTAAGTAAAATCCTTTATAAAAGGTATAAAATTTATTAAAATTCCCTAAAAAGGGCTACATTACATATGCAGAAGGTTTTCGATCTGATTACAGATCATCATCAGTGTTGAACAGCATCCTGTTCCTTTTTAGGGAATTTTAATAAATTATATACCTTTTATAAAGGATTTTACTTAAATTTTTTGTGATATATGGTATACAGCCAGCTACAAGAAAACCTATTTCCTTATGGATTTGTTTAAAATTCGTTACTTTTTCTTTTTCAATCATGTACGCATTTTTAAGTTTTTGTTTGTATTTTTGTAGTGTGTATTGGATTTTTTCATCACCGACCCACTATTTAAATCTGCCAATATTGGTTAGATGTTTCAAAAATTTGTATAAAGTAGATATGAAGACCTGTGGGCCATGTAAAGAAATATATTAACGATATTTTGTAAACATTTTTGGCTAAATAAAACTACAGCAAAGAAGTTTAAGTAGGAGAAAGAATAGAATACAATATACAATCAGATCAAGATGAAGATGATTAACTCTATGGGGAGACCTGCTGCCCATTGTAGTTAGACATTGTCTGCATATTTTAATTTATATGGATGCAAAGAACTGAGTTTCTCAACCGTGATTTCGCGAAAATGAGACAATATTATTTTATTTGAGAGCAAGGACAAACGACAAAGAGAGAGAAAGAAATACAACATGATCAAAAATGAATTAAATAGGTAACAAGACCAGAAAATAGACGAAAGGTTCTATATCCAAACAAGTTGCATTGTAGAGACAAAATAAAAATGAATCGATGAATTTCTTTATATGATTAACGACTTCCATACAACTCTTTTATAGTTTCCGTATGAAGTACCAACTGTCAAAGAAAAAGTAAAACGTGGCATATATTTAACAAAGAGATGAGGTATCTCTATAGATATTTTCTGTACATCACATATTTACTGAATTTTTGTAACACACTCGCTAAAAATCATATTTTTATTTACCATACCAATGAATCAAGTCCAAGGCCTTACAAGAATACGCATCACTAAATAACGCTAAAGTAAAACAACATAGTACCAATATTCAAATGTCATCTGTCAAAATTTGAGCTAAATCGGATCATTAGTTTATTATTTACAGTGGTTTAAGTGACGATGCTACTGCAGTTTCTAAAACAATGAAAACAAATTTTATTTTTATCGTATGTTGATCAAGAATAATTGCTTTGTGTTAAGAAAAATACTGCACAAGTAACGCAATATGCGTTCTTCGGACTCTTCTCTGTCGCAGATTAGATATTGACCAAATATTCTACGTCAGCGTAGAAATTAAAAGAAAATTAGTGCTTGCCATAGTGTTAAAATGGCTTGAGAAGACAGATGACCCCAAAACTACGCAGCAAAATTAAAGTGATCGTCTATAAAACGCGAATAAGACAAGTGCTAACATATGGAGCAGCAACGTGGTAACTTGCACAGAAGAACAAAGAACTGCTTAAAGTTGGAAAGAAATCCTTTGTAAAAGGTATAAAATTTTTTTTTATTAAAAATCCCTTAAAATGGCTACATCACAACAAAACGTTTTCGATTTTTATAAAAAATCATCATCAGTGTTCGATCTAAAAATAAGTATAACCGATTTAATGAATATAAAGTTAGTATTTAAATTTTGACAAAGGTTAGAGCAAGTTGGTTATACTTACAAACTGGATGCTAGCTGAGCCACAAAAGAAAAATATCTGGGTAAAAACCCTTTACATAAAATATAGATGCCTTAAAAGTGCATACTTCAATAAAAAGGCCTGTGATGGTCACATGGCAAACAGGATAATGCCCCAAGGTAAAGTATACAGGTTTCCCAACACGTGGGATCCAAATTGAGTTGATCACATTTCAATGACTTAATGGCAACTGAATGCGAAATGAGTGATGTTTCTGAAAGGTGTCAAAAGACAGATGGACAACGTGACGTGGAATTTACCCTGTATTACGACAGCCAACTAATTGTTAGTAAAATATTTAATGAAAATTTACATAGCAATAACAAACATCAACAAAGTTGTGGCTATAATTACATTTAAGTAAGTACCTTGAATATGTAAGATGAACGTGGATTATGAAATGATTTTTATAATGTAAATAGAGAATTAGCCAGAATCTATGCAGCCACCTATACATAATTCAAAGATTGATGAATGCGGTTCCTATTCAAATTGAAGTAAGTCCAACTGTGCTGTTGAAAATTTAATTTACTATGAATTAAAAGGCGTGTTTGGTTTAATTGTACTAATGGCAGAGTAAATTAGAGAGTCTGTAGTAAATGGAAGTCTGATATTAAAGTAGTGTTGAAATTAAGATAAGTTGTATGAGTCACAGGAGGAAACTGATATGATATAATGATAATATGTGAATTAATTGGTTATAGGTACCTGAGTGTTGATATTGGAAGTGAAGAAGAATATCAATTGAACTAATAACCTGGCAAAAGTATGAGGTCCTTTTATGTAACATAGGGATCTAGGACTAAACATGTTTATGAAATAGAGATTTTTTCTATTTTTTATTTTTTATACCAAGTTATCGAGTTGAATTGAAAAGGTTTAAAACTGGATGGATGTATGAAGGTGTATTGGAAAACAAGCAATAGGTGTAAAATTAGAAGGTAGTGAATAATTTGTGATTTGATATCAGAATTGTTTACTGTAATGAGGTGTGATGAAAAAGGCTGGGCGCCCCAGAAACCAGACCCCACATCCTATGGATAAGAGAGTGGAAGAATTAGTATAAAAACCTTTTATAAATATTTTTCTGAAGTTTAGTAGGACCTATAACGAAAACCTGATCAAATGGCGATAAGTTATGAAATTGGGTGGAAAAGATCAAATAGTGTTAGAGTTGTGACTGGTCGATTTAATAAAAACTGTGGAAAAAGTTAAAGTAGATTATTTTGGAAGACTAGTAGAAGTTAAGGGATAATGAGTTGATGTTAGAAATGTCATCTGTTAAATAAGTAAATATGGAGGAAAAGTTAATATAAATGAAAAAGAGTTTGGAAACAGCAAAGAAGTTTGGAAATTTAGGTTAAGAAAAAAGTTGACGATGTAAAGGATTGAAGTCACGATTGAAAGACACATGGCGGTTAACACAGTTAGGGCTTCTTTGCTTTTCTCTAATTATTTCCAAGTCCTCGTATAGGTCCAGTCTTAAGAAATTCTTTTGAGGTATGTTGTGTATTAGAGAAACATTTTCCGGAATGTTAAGAGTATGACTGTTTTGTTTTAAATGTTGAGAAAAGGTGGAAGTGTTTTCTCTTTTTGTGTGTTCAAGGGAACGAGATGCTAGTGACCTACAAGTTCTTCCTATGTACGTAGCATCACAGTCAGAGCATTGAAGTTTATAAATTGAAGTTTTTAGATCGAACACTGATGATGATTTTTTATAAAAATCGAAAACGTTTTGTTGTGATGTAGCCCTTTTAAGGGATTTTTAATAAAAAAAAATTTTATACCTTTTACAAAGGATTTCTTTCCAATTTTGTGATTGATGGTATACAGCCAAGTACAGGAAAACTTTTTCTTTTCCTTGTGGATTTTGAAACTGCTTAAAGGTTTTGAGCGAAAAATCCTGAGAAGAATATATTGGGGGATAAAAGAGTTGTATAGAAGTTTCGGAGAACCTGACGTTGTAAAATTCATTAAGGTAGCAAGCTTTAGATGGTTAGGGCATGTAATCAGGCGAGAGAAAGGTGCAACAGTCACAGAAGTTTTTCACAGAAGAGGGCCGATGGAAAAAGGAGCCTGAGGAAGATCTAGACTTAGATATCTGGACAACCAAGAGGAATATTTAAAACTTTAAAAAGGGGGTATTTTCGAAATAAATATTATTATTAGTATTATTATTATTAAACCCTGCAGTTGGCTGTATACCTTCAATATAACAACGTGGAATGAAGTAAACACTTCTGTTTTATGTAGGCATATGAATTTATTAAAATTCTTAAAGTTTATCCACAAGGGAATGGAAGTACAAAACGTTTTCGGTCAAACTGACCATCATCAGTGTAAACGTCTAGTGTACAAGTAATTGTAACTAGCCAATTCAATAGGTGTAAGAACCTCTAAATTACATTATTGTTTCATTCTATAATTTTTTATTTATTGTTTCATAATAATGTAATTTAGAGGTTTTTACACCTATTGAAGTGGCTAGTTACAATTACTTGTACACTGGACGTTTACACTGATGATGGTCAGTTTGACCGAAAACGTTTTGTACTTCCACTTCCTTGTGGATAAATTTTAAGAGTTTTAATAAATTCATATGCCTACATACAACAGAAGTGTTTACTTCATTGCACGTTGGAATATTTAAAAATCTATTGGAGTTAGAGCATGGAGAAGAATTGCCGGATACAGGGGTAAATTGAGGATTGTTTTGAAGAAAGCTTTGGATCATAATGAGCTGTGATGTCACTGACGCTGATGAAAATTGTTGTTAGACTAGTTGGGCACCTAATTTTTTGGTTCTGAATATTCCCGTATTCATTAAACCTATTCTGTGGTCCTTTGTAGCAAAGCCTTCAAGGACAAATGTAAGGCATTGAGGATCTTAAGTGAAATAGTACGCTATAATTGTTTGTTGTTGTCAAATTGTCTCATTTAGGATAAATAATCTTGTGTGTCACAAAACATCAGTAAACATCTTTCTTACCAATTAGCGTTATTCAACAGATCTTATATTCTTCAACAACATGACTAATTTCAAAAAACTATGAGTTTAAAATTTAAATTCTGTCATTATATACACTATAAATGTGCTAGTATTTCCATTTCTGAAGGTATTTCGGTAATTTGAACGTTACTACTATTATCTATCTGCGAACTACCGCTGACAGTCACTATCACTGGGCTCTGGTCACTGGTTTGTACGATGGTGACGAGGTTGCCGTCTTTGCTGCCTTCTAGTTCGTTGGAGCTGCCTTTCAGCAGCATCTTGATGGGGTTCAAGTCGTGCTCTGGCTCCATCTTCAATGAGTCTAACGTGATATTGTCTAGGGCTATGTCTTCTTCAGTACTACCTAAAAAATTCAGAAAACGTTATAAGTGTGTTCTTTTGGCATCATTCTCACTGAAAAACTGATATACAAGTATACACAAGCAAAAATGGGAAGACCGCAAATACGCATCAGATTACCGCGGGCGTATGTACCTTAATGTCAGACCTTTACCTTCCATTTTTCTTCAACAAGGACACAATCACACTCCTCTCGCAGACACCGCAAACAGGGTCTTTGAATCTGAACCTGACATACTTTTTTTCGAGGTTGAAGTTGCAAGTTAAACAAAACAGCAGAATATGATTTCATTATCGCTAATGACTTGAAGCAAGCATCTTTCGGTATGTGGAGTGAGAATATTACAGATTTGTAATGAAATCTGGCACACAGGCACCTTGTCTGAAAATTGGAGAAATACCATAATAATATTGTTCTGAAGCTATTTTCTTGTGGCATTTTTATAATCAAGTATATTCAAATGGGAAATAAGCCACAATTTTACCTAAAAATGATTTTATTAACGTTTCGACGCCCAAGTCGGGTGTCGTTGTCAAAATACAAAATAATACTAAATAAACAAAAATGTTGTTGCTTAGTAAAAAATTCTTCATAATTTATTTAATCTGACTCATTTATATCGGCAATTCAGACACGTATTATACATTTTAAAGTAGACGACTTTAAAATGATATTGCCAATATTGATGAGTTGCGTTCCTGGGACGACTTTACTAAAAGATAGTTCATTCGATTACAT
Organism: Diabrotica virgifera virgifera; assembly: GCF_917563875.1. Classification (NCBI taxonomy): domain Eukaryota; kingdom Metazoa; phylum Arthropoda; class Insecta; order Coleoptera; family Chrysomelidae; genus Diabrotica; species Diabrotica virgifera. The sequence goes on along the minus strand of NC_065449.1, from coordinate 9,293,423 downwards.
GAAATCAATCCCAACTCAAGAATATCCGCCACAAAAAATCATAGCATGTGATCTGTCTTTAAAAAGACAACCAAATGCAACGGTGGCACTGAAATTCTCGCGTTAGAGATTCCATAGTAAATCACGAGGGAAAACCAGGAAAAACCTCGTGATACTATCCCGACATCGTAAGTATTTGGGTTTACATTTAGTTTACTCTCAAAACTAATACCAAATTCTGACTTGATATTTTAAATTTTAACATTTAATTAAAATTTAAAATATCAAGTCAGAATTTGGTATTAGTTTTGAGAGTAAACTAAATGTAAACCCAAATACTTATGATGTCGGGATAGTATCACGAGGTTTTTCCTGGTTTTCCCTCGTGATTTACTATGGAATCTCTAACGCGAGAATTTCAGTGCCACCGTTGCATTTGGTTGTCTTTTTAAAGACAGATCACATGCTATGATTTTTTGTGGAGGATATTCTTGAGTTGGGATTGATTTCATGTAATCGAATGAACTATCTTTTAGTAAAGTCGTCCCAGGAACGCAACTCATCAATATTGGCAATATCATTTTAAAGTCGTCTACTTTAAAATGTATAATACGTGTCTGAATTGCCGATATAAATGAGTCAGATTAAATAAATTATGAAGAATTTTTTACTAAGCAACAACATTTTTGTTTATTTAGTATTATTTTGTATTTTGACAACGACACCCGACTTGGGCGTCGAAACGTTAATAAAATCATTTTTAGGTAAAATTGTGGCTTATTTCCCATTTGAATATACTTGACCATAATAATACCTCTACACAAGAAGGATCGAACAAATAATTATAACAACTATAGACTACCAGCTGGCATTCAATGGATTGAATAAAATATGTTCAAAACGTTTTAGGACCTATAAGTCCATCATCAGTGAATTCATATACTTGCTAACTAGCCCCAGAATTAAGCAATGGTTGTAATTATAATTCAATTTACATTATAATGTTGTAAAATTGAAAAGGCTAAACGCTGATGTTAATAGAAACCTCTGGGAACATGGTGAAACCCTAAACGAGAACTTTAACCAACCATCTTGGGCCAACAATGTCTGCCAAGACTTAGCACTATATAAACTATCTGAACTGCTGAAGCTCAATGATGAACCACAAGATGTTAATGACTTTGATGATGATGAATGTTAAATGTTACTTACCTAGAATATTGACTACGTTGACCATCGATCCTCCGTGATTTGACTCCGAAAGGCTCAAAGATTGCTCCCTACTATGAAGTACTGAGTTGGGTTGTAAAGTACCCGGCCTGGTACTCTGAGATCTGTAAGACGGTGGACAACTGTATTCCGATTGTGCGTCTCGCCGACCAGCGGTTGGAGCCCTACAAAAAAGGAGTTTTATTAAAATTTGGGAGAAAATATGCAAAAAAAACTATGGTAAAAAAATGTTCTTTACAATACACATGTTCGAAATTCTCACCAAAAAAGGTATTAAATATGTATTTATCCAAAAAATCATTTTTATCCTTACGGTTTAACTGGAGGTATACCCAGCCGCCAATTTCAGAGAAGTGCACCACCCCTCTCACCTTATAATATCATAACCCTTCCATGCACAATCGTATCAAATTGACTAGTTTTTTTTGGAGAGCCAAGTTCTTGTGTTGCTGTCCACAATCTAACCCTGCATACTCTATCAAATGCCTGTTTAAAATGTATGAAAATCTGATGAAGCTCACGATCAAATATCGAACATTTTCCATTGTCTGTTTTATTGTGAATATCTGCTCAACGGCTCAACAATAGAGCGGCCCCGTCTAAATCCAAATTGACAATCCGCAACGATTTCTTCCGTGTATGTTTTAGTTCTTTCTAGCAGGATGTTGGCAAGGACTTTGTAGGTGATATTTAGGAGCGTTATTCTTCGGTAGTTAATACATTGCTTTTTGTTTCCTTTCTTTGTGGATTGGTTCAATAACCCCTTCTTTCCATTCATTTAGCATTGTTTCTTCTCGCCAAATGCCTTGAATTAGCTTGTACAGTAAAACCTTTCACATCCGGATCTGTAATTTCCGGATCTCCCCATATCCGGAGTTTGTACCGTCCGGATCTGCCGAGAAAGGCAGCCTGCTGTTGGACAAAGCACCCTCTCATCTCGACCCAGAAGAAAAGATTTAATAGATGGCGAAATAAAGTGTCTTTTTTTGCCCCCAAATGTTAGCGCTGTGCATCCCTCTGTCAGCGTATGGACCAAGTTGTTATAGAATCCATAAAACGTGTCTATCGACGAAAGAAATTGACGGCGTTGATTGCTGGAATGGATGAAGGAGAAAACGTTACAGAGTCTCTAAAAAAAGTGGTAGACATATCCTGATATTTTCATATATTCGGTTGATATCCGGATTTTTTCATATATCCGGATGATATCCGGATTTTTTCCCACATACATTTTTACTGTATGGTCCCACAGAATGCCGTTTATCATAGATATATATGGCTTTTCTACCCTGTATGTTTCTGTCTTTTATAGCAGCATCAAGTGTTTCATCTTGAGTTATCTTCATTAGTGTTCTTGCTTTACTTTTATCATGAATGAATTTAACTGCATATAAAATACACACTTAGTCAATGAAAAACAACAAAGAACTTCATATGGATTGATTCAATTCATGGCAGGGCAGATTCAATGCAGTGCAGATCAACAACAGATGCAATTTTCATTATAAGGCAGTTGATGGAAAAAATAGGAGTAAAGAAACAAACGCTCATATGGTATTCATTGATCTTGAGAAAGCATACGATAGAGTTCCTCGAGAGATTCTGTGGTGGGCACTCAATAAGAAAGGAGTCCCTGGTGAATATGTAAAGATTGTGAGGGATATGTATGAGGGAGTAACGACTAGTGTTACGACAGGTGTGGGAGCGACTGATAAATTTCATGTGAAAGTAGGATTGCACCACGGCACCAAGGCTCGGTGCTTAGTCCGTATTTATTCTCATTAGTTTTGGACCAGGTAACAGCGAAACTACAGGGTAACATTCCATGGTGCTTAATGTATGCTGATGATGTCGTGTTAGTAGGAAATAGTGAAAGAGACTTAGAACAAAAACTGGAACAGTGGAGACAAGCTCTCGAGGACAAAGGTTTAAAACTTAGTAGGGCAAAAACAGAATATTTGGAATGCTCATTTAAAGATGGAGTTACTACAAATAAAATGGTACCTTTGGATGGTGAACTGATTGTAAAAAGCAATAGTTTAAAGTACCTGGGATCGGTATTACAGAGTAATGGAGAAATAGATGGAGATGCATGCAGTAGAATTAGGACTGGATGGATGAAGTGGAAGGAAGCGAGTGGTGTGCTGTGTGACATAAAAATTCCAATGAAGTTGAAGGGAAAATTCTATAAAACAGCCATAAGGCCGGCTATGATGTACGGAACTGAATGTTGAGTAGTAAAAAAGAAAGAGGAACAACAAATGCATGTGGCGGAAATGAGAATGCTTAGATGGATGAGTGGAGTGACAAAAAAGGATAAAATTAAAAATGAGTATATTAGGGGAAGTCTAGGTGTGGCACCAATTGATGCCAAAATGAGAGAGCTTAAGATGGTTTGGTCATGTCCAACGTCGAGACGTTAATCACCCAATACGAAGAATTGCTGAAGTGGAGATTCCTGGAAGGAGTAGGAGAGGAAGACCAAAAAAGACCTGGGGGGAGACGATTAGGCAGAACATGTTGGTAAAGGGGATTAATATTGATATGACCCAAGATAGAATTGTGTGTAGAAATGCAATAGGGAAGCCGACCCCGCATAGGGATAAGGCAAAGAGAATGATGATGATGGATTGATTCAATTGTAAAATATCTTACCTTAACAAACTACCGGACTGACTCCTATACGTCGGAGGGGGCGACACGGCGTTCTGAATCCCACTCTGTATTTGCGGCGTATTTCCTCTCTCCAGCAACAACAGCCTTAACCTATACTCCTGCATCGAAGCCTGATAACTGGGCGGAGGAGGCCTGTATTGAAACTCGGGGTACATCATGGCGGCGTACGGATGGTGTGGACGGCCGTACGCCGGTGGAAGCCTGGGGACGAAACGTCGAGTACACACTTCCACAGATTCGGTACTACCTAAGCCTAACATTGATCGGCAGGTGGAGGAGTCGTGCGAGGTGAGCCTCCATGCTACTCCGCTTACAGTGACCAGAACTATTCCAACGCCTGCAACAAAAAATATCAATAATATACTTGGTATTCGAGTTACTTCCGCTATGTTAAAAGGTGTTGGTGTTTTTTGATAAAAATGTTTATATGTTCATTATTAAGACAAATTACAATATTTTCAATTCATTTTAAAATGTACACGGATGTTACCCGAAGGAGTTGCTCCCAAGCACAATAAAATCAACTCAATTTCTTTTTGGATCAAGGTTCCTAGCCAGTGGTGATAACAATTCGAAACATCAACTTCAGATATAACCTCAAAAGTTACTCTACAGGTGAACCTACATATAGACCAATAGAGAGAAGAAAACTTCAAGATGTCCGTGATTTCTGTATAGCAGGTGTATCAGATAATCTGTAACAACTAAATGATACTGATTCTGGTTAAAATCCTTGAGAAATTAATAATACAGAAATTGAGTTCTTTCCTTGAATAAAACTGCTTAGTTCCTGACTACCAATTTGGTTTCGACAAAAACACGCAGCAGTTGTTCAAGTTAAACAGCAACTATCATCTAAATACTATAGGATATTCAAGGTGTTATCTTGTAAAAGGTATATTTAAAATCCCTAAAAAGGGCTATATCATAACAAAACGATTTCGGAATCAATATTCCATCATCAGGGTTATCACAGGTTTACATGCTTTAAGCCACCAAAATATATGGGTAAAAACGTTATTTTTGAACAGTTGAGGTTACATTATATTATTTGATTTTAAAGGATTTTCAAAATATTTCCAGATTAGCCCATGGCATCACATGACGTCAACCATATTGGTTGGAAATTTGTAGGTAGGACCTTACATGGCAGAGTTTGCCAACAAACTCTGCCATGTAAGGTCCTACCTACAAATTTCCAATTAGCAAACTCTGTCATGTAAGGTCCTACCTACAAATTTCCAACCAATATGGTTGATGTCATGTAATGCCAAGGGTTAATCTGGAAATATTTTGAACATCCTTTAAAATCAAATAATATAATGTAACCTCAACTGTTCAAAAACAACGTTTTTACCCACATATTTTGGTGGCTTAAAGCATGTAAACCTGTGATAACCCTGATGATGGAATATTGATTCCGAAAACGTTTTGTTGTGATATAGCCCTTTTTAGGGATTTTAAATATACCTTTTACAAGATAAGGTTTTTATTATTTGTGTATGTGTGTTGCATATGTATTGGGTCTGATTCAAGACTTACGTTTCACATTTTCTTATCCACTATTGTTAGTACATTCTTTATGTTCACTTCTTCTTCTTGGCAACAAAAGCCCGCTGCATTCATTTAGTAGGATTTAGTGCCCAAGAAAAAAGTGTAGCAAACCCGTCAGCAGCATGCAGTAGACTTTGATAGCCAATACTAAAAAAAGGAGTGAACAACACGAATTTACCAACAACAGCGGACAAGAAAATGCGAGACACATGTTTTCAATCACACACAATACATATGCAACACACAATACACAACATACAATACAAACACTCACAATCACATGAAACAGATAGAAATAATTTTGATAGTTATAAGTAGTTAATGAGTTTTGTGGTTTTGTTTTATCCAAGAACTTCGTCTTTGTCTAAAACATTATTACAAGTGAAATATCTTATAAACTAATAATTACCTGCCACCTTGAACAATAATTCCCGATATTGTTCTATGCAAACTTGCAGCAGCTCGTTTACATTCAGCTGACAAGTCTTGAGCGGTTGTATACATTGGCGCGACGCACCACGACGCTGCTGTATTCGTATTGGGGTAAATTAAACTCCCTAAAATATTCAACTAAACTTCCTGTTAAAACTTTTCAAACTAAATCAATCTGTCAACGACGCCGAAGAGCGGCGTCGGCGAAGATACTTCAGATCTTTCGAAATAATCGAAAAATAAACAAACTTTTGAAAGTTTTTGGGAGATGCCGTTTGAGTGTACCGGAAGACGATAAGGAAAAACTCGATACTAGGTGAATTTATATTCAGTTTGTTTTAGTCGGCAGTGATGATAAAAGAAGAAGTTACGATGGAGGAAATGGAGGCTATCAAAACATGCAAATGTGTGGTATTATATTTTTCTAGATTCTAGACCTTAAAATTTTGGTTAGCGTTGTACCACAAATCATCATTTCTTAAGTTTTTATATCACGTTTTCACCTTACTTGTTTTATACCTTATGTTGTGACACAGTTAAATTGGTTCGCATTTATGTACACATATCGCTTTTAAATTTGTTGGGACAATATGTACCATTTGTGGACATCTTGGATATTAGTGCACCCTAATATGTCTGTGTAGATTTTGGCATTGGATCCGACCATCGCTTGTAACACCGTTGCCGTATCCTCTATTTTTTCATACTATCACGTAGTGATGTTGATTATACTTAGTTACTTTCGAGTATTCGTTACAAATCGTTACTTTTGTATATAAAGTAATCATTTATAGTATTCGTTACTTTGATTACTATGATTACTTTTGTGTTTGAGTACCGGTAATCACATCGAGAATCGTATTTCTCAGTAGGTAGGTATTTCGTATAGGTATTCCGATATAACAACGACCTTCACTGATCTGTTTAAGGGATAAATCGTTATGGTAGGTGAGCCCAAGCGGGGATTTTTGCAGTTACTCGAGCGCGTCAGATTATCATATGGGGAGAAACCTGGTACCATGCAGATGTACCTCTACCATATATTGGCTCTTAACACAGGGGAGTTTGTTAAGGGGGGCCCGAAAAAAAAATCTATCCTTAAAAAAACTCATAATTGTCAGATTAAGATAAGGTAAGTTAAGTACATGTACAAGAGTGTATATTTCAAAAATCTGACGATTTGAGCCGGGCGTAAGGAAATGGGTAAGTCCCAAAGTTTTACAAGAAAAAAGCGAATATTTCGCGAAATGAATGACAGATCGAAAAATTAAAAAATATGTGCTCAATATTTTTTAAAAATCTATCGAATGATATCAAATACGACTTCCCACGGAGAGGGGTGGGGGGTAAATTTAATATTTTAAATACGAATCCCGCGATATTTCGCGAAATAAACATCAGGTCGAAAAACTGTAAAATACACGTATTTAATATTTTTAAAAAATCTATCGAATGGCACCAAACACGACCCCCGCGGAGGTGGGGTGGAGGGTTACTTTAAAATCTTAAATAGGAGCCCCCATTTTTTATTGCAGATTTGGATTCCTTACGAAAAAACAAGTAACTTTTATTCGAAACATTTTTTCTAATTATGCATAGATGGCGTTATAATCGGAAAAAACGATTGTTGGAAATGGAAAATTAAATTAAAAAATAGCAAGCGCCCACTAAAATGGAAAATGTTACTTAACTTTTTTTGGTTTTAGGACCTACTCTTCACAACCCAACAGGTCTCCAAAGCGCTCGAGTGACTGCACATTTAGCATACTTTGCTCCCCTACCATTACTTTTGTATAAAGTAATCATTTAAACTATTCATTACTTTTATTACTATGATTACTTTTGTTACTTTTGTATTTGAGTACCGGTAATCATATTGAGAATCGTATTTCTCAGTAGGTAGGTATTTTGTATAAGTATTCCGATATAACAACGACCTTCACCGATCTGTTTAAGGGATAAAAATCATTTGGTTACTATGATTATTTTTGTTACTTTTATATTTCAGTACCCGTAATCGTACCGATAACGACATTCGATAACACTAGTAAAATACCGGTCCCGTCCGTTACTCGCTGGGATACGATTGGTATTTTTTTTTTATAGAAAGTAGTCAAGTGTACTGTTTGTAGATACAATAGTCGTTACTCGCTCTGATACGATTGGTACGAAGTAATGAAGTAATCAGAGTAATCACAGTAATCATAGTAGATACAATAGCTGTTACTCGCTCCAGTACGATTGGTACGAAGTAACGAAGTAATCAGAGTAATCAAAGTAATCAAAGTAACGATTTGCCTCTCTGTATAGTAATCGTTACTTTCGGTATTCGTAAGTAACCAGTACTTTGTAACGAATAGTTACTTTTTCAACATCACTACTATCACGTTACAATTTTATGTGATATTATATTTGTGTGTGAAATGTATCATTTGTGTATTTTAGATATTAAATCATCTTGGAGGAGATTACTAACTCAGTGAGCTTTATTAGTGGACTGTTTAGCATAGGGTGAATTTAAAATAGAATAAAAAAAAATAACAGTAAAAAAACCAGACCTTAAAGTAAATTGTAATAAAAATATTTCCTACCTTGTCATTTCTCGTTGCACAAGCTGGAGCAGGCCTGCTATTTTTCGTACTGCTATTGCTGAGTAGTATAAAGTATAAATCACTCGCGAGGACTATATTGAGTTTCTATACACTTTTCGGAATGATTGTAAGTGACTGTTAACCAAGAGAGTTGGTTGGCGAATTGTCTTTTTAAAATGAGGCGAGTAGGCAGGTAATTACATACAAAAAACTTTAAGGTTTTTACTTGAAAATAATGATAAAAATTAATACATACTCACTGAATTAGGTCTTGGCCTACTCGTATATACGGGGTGTCCCATAATATTGAAAAGAAAATGAATTAAAATATTCTTTACAAAAACAAGAAAATTAAAAATTGTTATTCCTACTTATGTGGACGAACCACAACCGCCCACCACAATACGCAGTATTGTTACGGCTCAAAAGGCAAAGGACATAATTTTACTATAGAGCGTTTATATATACCACTATTAGTTTTCACTGTGGCCACTCTAACTATACCATCAGATCCAGGATGAACCTCAATTATACGGCCCAAAGGCCATTGTAGCGGGGGAATATTATTTTGGCGGATTACCACTAAGGTACCTAGTTGGACGTTTGGAGACGGAGAATTCCATTTAGCCCTTTGATGAAGAGTTTGGAGGTACTCCTTAGACCACCGTTCCCAAATCTGTTGGTGCAACTTATTTAATAATTGCCAACGATTCAACCGATTGTGCGGAACATCGAGCAACGTTTCTTCGGGCGGAGCACTCAAAGGCTCCATGGTCAAAAAATGTCCTGGAGTTAACGCACTAAGATCGTTTGGGTCTGAACTTAACGGGCATATTGGCCTCGAATTCATGATGGCCTCAATTTGAGAAAAAATAGTATATAACTCTTCAAAAGTTAGTACTTGTTCTCCAATTGTGCGAATTAAATGACCCTTTACCGTCTTAATATTAGATTCCCATAAACCTCCAAAGTGTGGAGAAGAAGGGGGAATGAGATGCCATTGAATAGATTCATGAGAAGCAGCTTGTGATGCCAATCTGTTAAGTTCTGCTCTGGCTCCAACAAAGTTAGTGCCATTGTCACTATAAACATGTTGACATCGGCCTCTACGACTGACAAATCGCTTAAACGCAGCTAAAAACGCGTCAGTGGATAAATCAGATACGAGCTCTAAATGAAGAGCTTTTGTTGAGAAACAAATAAAAAGCGACAAATACGCTTTAAGAGTTTGAGACTTTCGAAGTTTGGAAGCTCTTATAGGAAAAGGGCCCGCAAAATCAACTCCAACATTACTGAAAGGTTTTAGTTGAGATATTCGAGCTAGCGGTAGATTTCCCATTAACGGAACTGGGGACAAAGGATTCACCTTAAAACATTTAACACATTTAGACAGTACTCTACGAATGGCTCGTTTGGAAGATATAATCCAAAAACGCTGAGAAATTAGGTATTGAACAGTTTGAAGCCCGGCGTGTAGATATTGCAGATGAGTAGATTCAATAATCATATCAGTTAATTTACAACTGTTAGGAAGTAAGGCCGGAAATTTGCGATCATACGAAATGGGCGCATTAGCTAGGCGACTACCTACACGTAGAATTCCCTTTGCATCGATAAAAGGTGAAAGCTTTCTTAAATTTTTTGGAAGCAGCTGTTTATCTTGGATAAAATTTATTAAAGTATTAAAAAAGATCTGCTGTGTTCGTTTAACACAAACCAGTAAGGAGTTATGTTGCTCCAATAAACTTAAACAACCTATTTCCAGATTACCATATCGGTTTTTGGTTACATAATGGAAAAAACGAATAATGTAACACAAACAACGAACACACCTATTTAAAGACGAATGACGATCCAATAAAATATCTAAAAAATTATTGGGAATTTCAGCAATCAATGCGACAGTCCGCACTTCCAAATTTACATTAGTAGACTCCTTTGAATTAAGTTCAAAGAACGTTAGCGGATCAGATTGTAAGAAGGTTGGCCCCGCCCACCATTTGGAACAGTTAATTAACTCAGAGGGTAAGCAACCCCTTGAACCAATGTCAGCAGGATTTTCTTCAGAAGGAACATAGTGCCAACATGAAGAAGTTACTCGTTCCTGCACATAAGCTACTCTATTGCTCACAAAAGTTTTCCACTGATGAGGGGAAGATTGTAACCAACGTAATGTAACAGCAGAATCAGAATAACAGTATATTTCCTTGATTTCTACTTTATCTTTAATAACAGAAGAAACAAAGGAGACTAGTCGAGCCACTAAAACCGCAGCAGACAATTCTAATCTGGGAATAGTAAGTCCCTTATTAATGGATGCGACCTTAGATTTAGCTATAACAAAAGAAACAAAAGGTTGGCCTGAAGGTGATAAGCATCGAAAGTACAAGACAGCGCAGTAACCTTTCTCGCTAGCGTCACCAAAACAGTGAACTTCTAAGCGTAAAATATCGTCAATTAATAAACGACGAGGTAAATTTAATTTACTCAAATATGCTACATCATCAATGTATTTTTTCCACAAACGGATAATTTCTTTTGTTGGAGCATCATCCCAACCAATCTTTTGAGTCCATATTCTTTGAATAAGGCGTTTAATTAGAAATGTTATTGGAGATAAAAATCCAAGAGGATCAAATATTTTTGCTAAATTGGACAAAAGATGACGTTTTGTACAAGAAGAGTCTAAAACTTGAACTTTAAAAGCAAATGTATCCGAAGAAGCGTCCCATTCCAACCCTAATACTTTAAGTGTTTTGGACGAAATATCATCATTAAATGTAAGAGGTTTTATTGCTAAATCTGATACAGCTAATCCTTTCAATAAATCGGGTACATTACTGGACCATTTTTTCAACTCAAAACCTCCTTTGGCAAGTAAGGCAATAAGTTCGTCTCTTAGTGCTAAGGCATTTTCGAAACTAGGACATTTATAAATGGCATGGGTATCATTAGTTTTACAGATAGAACATTTTGGTTCAGGTTCTGTTTGAGCAAGCAATGATGTAGATTTGGAAGAATTAGGTTTTTTAGAAAAGTTAGATTTTGGTTTAGTGTGAAAATCAATATTATCTAAAGCGAGACAACTTTGATTTAAAAAATCAATCAGTTTTTTATAGCTTGGGATGGTTGAATTATTATGAAAAAGCTCAAAACGTGTTACTAAAGAAACAGTTAATCGTTTTAAAATCATTTGAACAAGTATAAAATCCCAATGTACTGTGGGTAGTCCTAGCTTATTTAGAGATGCCACATTTTTCGAAAATGTATCTAACAACTTGCGTAGTTCTTTTGGATCTTCTGAAGTCAGTTGTGGTGAACTTTCAAGGTTATTCCATAAATTGGCAGCGATTACCCTAACATTATTAAACCTTTCACAAAGCAGATCATAGGCAATTGGATAATTGTTTGCTGTGATGTCAATATGATCCACAGCATCGCGCGCTGCACCCTTTAAACACGATAGTAACAAATTAAATTTGTCAATTGGTTGTAAGTAAGTAAGAGTATGAACGCGAGCATCAAACTGATCTATAAAACTTCTAAATTCAGTTATTTTTCCACTGAAAGATGGCAATTCCGGTTTCGGTAAATTAAAATAATTTATAGGTAAAGGATTTTGAGACTGTGAAGTTGATGTAGTTTGCTGACTTGATGTTGAAGATTTTCTAAAGGCTTGCACGTATGTTAATTTAATTTTATAATATAATTTGTCAAAATTACTACGGCAATCATCTTCGACTTTAAATAGCGCGTCCTCATTATCTTGCTCAGAAACTAACATAATTATTTTATTATGAAGATCATAAAAATTGTCAGGAATTTTTTCCAATCCTTCATACATAACTTCCAAAACCGGGTAAAAATTCTTATCGTCAGCAGCTACCTTTAAAGCAACAGCATGAATTTCAGTCATTTGTTGCACTTCAACTTGTCTTAAAGATTGATATTTTTTAATTTTATCTGCCATTTTGTAAATTTAAATGTAGAATTAATAAATTTAGAAAAATATGAAATTAGCGTTAGGAAATAAAATAGGTTCACCACACGAAAATTAATAAAATACAACCGAACTTTGTGCTAATAAAATAGAAAACTATGTCCTCTGCTATTTGAATATTTATAGACAAAAAATAATTATAAAACATAAACCCTTTAAATAAAAATTACTGTGTAAAATAAACACACAGTTTCATCTATAATAGAGTCAACCTGTATAATAATTATTATAACAAAATTTGTCTATTGGCCGACGTTGACAATTTAATAATAATTACTTTTACATTAATGTGTTCCTTTTTTACTTAAAAAACAACATTAACTGAGGTATAGGTACCACTAACGATCGGCACAAACAAAAAACCAATTTACTAATTGATACGTGATTTTAATTTGGTAAAGAATATTTTATCGCCTTATGTTAAAGAATAACAAAAAAATAAAGTCAAAGGAAATGCGGTTAAATAACCTGAATTTAATTCTGATCTTTGTAAATTAGCAAAGTATGACAATAAAATCAAACAATTCAGGTTTAAAAGAAACTTTCCCCGACTATATTACCCTCTTAGAAAAATGAAAAATGCAAGAAAAAAATATAGAAAATGGATCTATCCGGCTCGAAGGACCAATAAATCATCTTGGAGGAGATTACTAACTCAGTGAGCTTTATTAGTGGACTGTTTAGCATAGGGTGAATTTAAAATAGAATAAAAAAAAATAACAGTAAAAAAACCAGACCTTAAAGTAAATTGTAATAAAAATATTTCCTACCTTGTCATTTCTCGTTGCACAAGCTGGAGCAGGCCTGCTATTTTTCGTACTGCTATTGCTGAGTAGTATAAAGTATAAATCACTCGCGAGGACTATATTGAGTTTCTATACACTTTTCGGAATGATTGTAAGTGACTGTTAACCAAGAGAGTTGGTTGGCGAATTGTCTTTTTAAAATGAGGCGAGTAGGCAGGTAATTACATACAAAAAACTTTAAGGTTTTTACTTGAAAATAATGATAAAAATTAATACATACTCACTGAATTAGGTATTGGCCTACTCGTATATACGGGGTGTCCCATAATATTGAAAAGAAAATGAATTAAAATATTCTTTACAAAAACAAGAAAATTAAAAATTGTTATTCCTACTTATGTGGACGAACCAGATATGTTCTAATATGTTATGTATAGATAGGTTTTTACTTAATTATTTTAAATCATTGTGAAGTTTAACTTGCTAGGAACTTTGTAATATTGTGTAATGTTAAAAGTAAGTAGTTTTGAAACACCAATTAAGTAAAGTTTATTATATTGTTGTTTTCACCAATTTTGAAAAAATGTGAAAACATTGAATTGTCCACGTCCGTCCCTCTTGTCCGTCCGACCGCGAATATAACTCCTCCGTCACTATAGCAAGTAGAATGACAAATGAGGTATCAAATGAAAGCTTATAATCCAAGGATGGTATTAAAGGTGAGAAATTTAACGTAGGCTGTCTGTCCGTCTGTCTGTCCTACCGCGTATATAATTCCTTCGTCACTATACCAGGTAGAACAACAAATGAGGTGTCAAATTTGCGTCGCAAATTTTTACCAGTGAGAACGCGGTGCTTAAATCATTTGATCTTAGCTCGAAAACCGACAACCGATGGAGCGTGTGCGTTGTTTGCGTCGAAAATTTTTGCGTCTGATTTATGCGACGAACACGTCCACATTAGTACAATTAACCTCGAGCAACAAATATTTGCGACAAACAGCTAGTTTTACGCAAATTTTTATTAGTTAGGACGCGGCATTAGGGGTATAAAACTGTGTGTTTATCTACTCAAAAATTTATTGATGGCAGTATGTAGTATTAAAATTGATAAATTTAAAAGTTCCTAAAAGGCATTCAACCCATTTAAACCTAAGTATAATAATAAACAGTCGTTTTAATTGGTTACAAGTTCAAGAAACCTATAAGAAAAATAGGCAGTTTTTATTCCACCAATTTTCTACACGCCATTTGAGCCTCAAAGTAACGTAAACCTCCAAGAATACTCTCATACATATCCAACACACAAGACGCAAAGTACAACCAAGTAATTTACCGTTAATTTAAGATCGCGTGGAAATCCATTTCCACGAGACACTGATCTGTAGACAATTTCCATCACAATTGCAGTTCTAATACTAGATACCAGTTGCTAGACTTAGCAACTTCAATTGACTCGGTTCAATCAAAGGCGAGGATCTTCACTCATTGTGTCCCGAGATCGGTTCTTGCGACCGACAAGACGGACTTCTAACAACTTTGAAAAAACGTAGATCAACAACTGCGTGCAGATGTTGCTGCACTTGCTTGAATACGGTCAGGACCGTCTTTCAAATGTTTAGATACATACAGAATATGTTGAAAAAACTAAATAATTGAGTTAAAAAGAACAATTCATGAACTAATTATATTTAATAGATTTATGTTTGAAACGAACAGACCACAAAAAATCAACATGTTTCAAAGGCAAGTAGTAGACTGATACACAGCAGATACTTACTCCTCTAACCCTTCCAACGCGGTTGAGGGCAGGTATGGCCCGGGTCGTGGTAATTTTACTATGGAGTGGTCTAACGACGTGATATTGGAATTTATATCATTGTATGAATTACACCACTTACTGAAATATCTACCATTAACACTGGTGGACTGAATTTATCAAAAAGTAAATATTTATTAATTTAACCCTGATGCACCAACCGTGCTCTATTTATTATTATCTATTTTCCATTTCTCTCGCCGACGTAAACTCTCGAAGACCGCCGATATACGTTCCGTGTGATCTCGGTTTTACAAATTATTAACAAACAGCAATCGATACAGCACTATGGGGATCTGTAGTATAAAACTAGTAGCAGTAGTAGCAGTCTATGGAAGAGATTACATTAGATTAAAATGAAGTCGTCAAATAAATAAAATCGATAAAAACAAACCGGGGATTAAGACAGGGTTGTTTATACCTACGCTTTACAATATATATGTCTGTATTTCCGTGCGCTTTTTTAATATTAATTGTAATATTTACAATACTTATTAGATATATAGTTCCTTTTATCTTTTTTGTTTGATTTGCTGGAGTCTGAATGTACTTTAGTACCTTTCTTGTTATCATACAAAACAGGTGTTGTTACAAAAGCCAAAAAAATGCTACTGTTTTCTAACCTGGAAGTTTAGTTTTACCCTTTTAGTTTACTGAGTCACGTTTAGTCTGTTAGAATGTTATAAGACTGCAACGAACAAGTCTTCTTCTTCTTTTTTTGTATCGTTATAATTTTTTGCATGGTTCCTATTTCGATTTCAAACTGTGGTTGAGGTAGGCATCAAGTTAAAATCGTGGGGGAGGCTGTGTAACGATCGAAAAAACTTTAATTCGATAAGCAAAACTCCCTTGGCGTTGGATCGTTGAGAAATATTATTCCTAACCTGTACAGCTACTAAAGGGGCTGGTTGTCCGACTTTTTCGCCAGGTTCCATTAAAAGTCTAGTAAAGTTTCTGTCTTCGAGCGAAAGTATAAGTTCTTTTGTATTCTTTATTGTCGAGAAACATACTATAGTTTCCTTTTCTAAATATTTATGAGAGTGAAGTTGAGGCCGTCCATGGTTCATCAATTTGTTGGTTGAGAAACAGTGTTTCTATTAAAGTCCACAGTCGAAGTATAGTGAAGCAAATAAATTAATTGAGAAACAGTGTTTCTTCTATTAAAAGTCTACAGTATGCAGGAGAAGGAAATATAATGCAACAGTTCGCAGTCAGTTTTTAATTTTTGTCCTGCTTCAGCAGATATTATAAGCTGAATATTTTAGTTTGGTGAATCATAAAAAGAAAGAAAATGGTACCTGATCGTACTTTTATTTTTGTCCCATTTGTAACTAGTGCAGTGCTATAGTTTTTTTGTTGGATATTGTTTACACACCACTGTTTTTTATGTACAACACTAAGTTAAATTACTACCCTTAAATTGTCAGCTGTCAAACTGTTTTTGTTTCGTTATCAACACTTTACTGCACAAATGGTGGCAAATTCAAATCTTTTCATGAATTTTGGGACACCTTCGATGTGGCTGTATTCGATAAAACTCAAACCCAATTTACACAAAACTTTTCATTCACGAGTCCTCAACTTGTTTGTATTTTCTGCATTTTTCACAACTGGGTTATAGAGACGGCTCTGCGTCAATTCAGTAAAGATAATCTAAGTATATTGGTGTTATAACGGGCTGTGTTATTTTTGATCTAGGTTCTTCTCTCTTTTATCTAAATTAAAAGGAAGTGCAGTCGATGTTCGCGACGACGGAGATGAGTCTTACGATTTCAGAGGCGTAACAAAACAATGGTCGTCATTAGAATTACATTACAAGGCCGTCGTAAGTTAATTGTCGATGGCGTCGCACCAATTAATGCTTTTTCAAAAACAAACAGTTTTTATTAACAATGAAGGATTCCGCCAAGAGATGATTGTATTTGTTCGATGGTAACAGTAAAAACAAAGTCAACAAAGGAGTAATTAGTTTTACGATAATTATTTAAAATTTACATTTATAATACAGTCAGTTCGCTGGTTTTTTGCTATGTACTGATTTTATTTCAAGATCCTCAAGAAACTTGATATAGACCAAAAAGACATGAGATGCATTGAAAACTTATACTGGTATTAAACTGCACAAATAAAAATAGATAGTTCTATACGCAAACACATACATATAAGAAGGGGTGTTCGACAGGGATTGCTTTCCCCTCTTTTATTTAACATTTATTCGGAAGCCATATTTCGAGAGTCTTTGGAAGATGCAGTGATGGGAATCAAAGTGGATGGAGTATTGATCAATAACATACGATATGCGGATGATGGTGTCTTAATTTGCGACAGCATAGTCCATCTTCAACAACTTGCCACTATTATCGGAGAATACAGTAAGCGAATGGGATTAGAGATTAATACCAAAAAGACCAAACTCATGATCATCTCCAGAATCTTGGATGCACTTGAAAACTCCACCATAACACTGAATACCAAGCCCATTGAATAAGTGAGTAAATTTAAATACCTGGGAACGTGGCTTTTTGAAAACTGGGCATCGCACAGGGAAGTAAAATATCGCATTGAGCAAGCTCGACAAGCTTTCGTAAAATTCAGGAAGGTACTGACCTGTTCAGAGTTCGATCTTCAACTGAGACTAAGGTTTACTAAGTGCTACGTATGGTCGGTGCTGCTATATGGCGTAGAGGGTTGGACACTCAAAACGAGGGATATAAACCGCTTAGAAGCCTTCGAAATGTGGCTTTATAGCCGTATACTAAAGATACCGTTGGCGGCGAAAGTCACAAATGTAGATGTCCTTAAGAGAGTCAACCAAGAATGCCAACTTTTTTAAACCATCAAGAAAATGAAGACGGCGCATCTGCGTCACATCATGCGAAACGAAAAATACCAGTTCCTTCAACTTATACTGCCGTGATAAGGTAAAAAGCAGTAAGTGCCAAAATAATGGTTTTGAGTTATTTGTAATTTAAGATTTTTTCTTTCACACAATTTATTATTTCTTTAATTTTAAGCAGAAAAACGTTAAAAAGCATTAAAAAATATGTATTAATTTTTGACAAATCAAACAATTGTGTTACTTGTTTTTTGGCTGAAAATTCAACAGTTACTGCTGTTTGCCCTAATAATGAAGTTGTTTTCTTAAGCAGAAATGTAGAATTGCCAGCTTTATGTAAATATCGGTTTTAAAAATAAAACAAAAATGCAGAATGAAGCGGTAGTGTAATCAAATGTAATTCACATTAGAAAAAGAAAAAAGTCTTAATTAATTACATAATATAGAAAAAACTATTCGAAATTCATTAAGTCTTCTACGTCATCTTCTTTTAATCAAAGCCAAAAATGCCGTCTGTTTTCAGGTATGAGAGGGCACAGTTGCGAAATTATATCTTGTTTCTTTTGTGTAGGGACACCTCACACCTCTACAATTATATCGTAATTTACTCGGAATTTCTAGTTAATTTTCTGTTATGTGTTTATTTTAACGGATGTTAAATCAGGTGATGTTTAAGCAAATGACAGTATCTGAGAAGATACTGCCTTATGTCATTATATAATACATACTTTGTATACAAATGTGAAGAAAAATAGCTGCCATTAAATTCACATTAAAAATTATGTTCCAGATCTCTTTGTAGGCAAACAGCAGTAATTAGTTACTTATTATGTTGGATACTGCCTGTTGCCATCACATTGAGAGCTACTTTGTTAGTTACTGCTTTTTGCCATTCTAGTTCTGGTATAAGTTGACTATAAATGTGCATCAAACACCAAACCCTTTGTAAAATTAAGAGCAGTTACTACTTAGGTAGGATACATTAATATCTCATTTTTGACAAAAATGTCACTTACTGCCTTTTACCTTAACAGGGCAGTATAATCGAGGGTAATATTGAAGGCAAGAGAGGAATAGGACGCCAGAAAATTTCCTGTCTCCGAAAAATAACGCTATGGACAGGGACTAACAACATACAATCACTGATACACATTGCAAGAAATAGAGAGTATAGTAAACTTCGTTGAGTAATTCTATTAGTATATCCATGTGGTTCTCTGTTATTAATCTTAAAATTTCTGTAGATATTTCATCCGGTCTCATAGTTTTATCATTTTTTATACGTTTTAGAGCTTTTTCAATTTCCCCCACTGAATTGTAATTGTAGGTCCATTTATTCCTATGGTTCTATTGTCTCCATTCTTTCGTCGTCTTCAAATAGCTCTTTTATATATTCTTTCCATCTATTTATTTTCTCTGCACTTGCAATTATTATTTTGTTGTTTTTGTCCATTATGTTTTCAATACCCATTTTTTTTTTGTAAATGCCAGCTGTTTCTTAAATTTTTCTGTAAATGTTAAAGCTGTCATGTTATTTATCTAATCTTTCTATCTCTGCACAACTGACTATTTTTTGCTATTCCTGAATTTTAAAATCGTTCAAATGCACTTCGCGTTTGTCTGAACGGACGCCACTGGACATCGTAGACGTTCGTCAGAAATATATAGTGAGGAAACAGGTGACCCTCGGGGGCTGAACTTAATTATCACATTATTAAAGTAGTAGATTGCAGGGATGTGGTCTCCATGACTACAGATACGAATTTAGTCAACAACGCTTTATCAGGGGAATCATAATGGTGCATGATATGCCGCGAAATTAGTCCGGATTTTCCGCGGCAAATGAAAGTTGTCCCTCTCTCGTCGTCGCAGCGTCCCTTTAAGTAATTAGGGAAATATGGATGAATTTGAATGGCAGGGGTCGTTGACAGCTACAGGGGAGCGGATGGATGCATTTGGGTTAGCCAAAAAATGTAAATGGATTGTCGCTGAAGTGCTACGGCTTGTACAAGTCTGTCACTAATTGTGTCATTGCAGGGGAAGGTTAAGTACCGAGGGGGAAACCCAAAATGACAATATGATACAAAATTTTTTTGCTGGGTATAAATCTGTGGAAAGATGGCAAAAGCATATAATATGTCAAAATTTTTACATTTTGAGATTTTTATACCCACATATTCGTAGTGATGAGATCTAGAAGATGGCAAAATAAAGTATGCTGCAGATGTTTAGGTATTGTGTTATTAATGGTGTCAAAAGCAAATAAATTCAAAACAGTGACATCTTAAGATGGCAATACCATATAATATCTTATACCTATTCTTGTCTCCATATAACACCTTTAGAGTAAGGTACTTGAGGAGGTGGCAATATACTATATGCAGATATATTATAAAGTAACACCACTATTCACGTTGATATGCGTTTAATTGAAAGTTGGCAAAACTAAATATAAATGCATAAATTGTATTTACTCCTTTTCATAAACCAAACATTATTATTTGTTAAAGATGGCAATTGCATATATGCAAACATATTTCGTTTTGCCCTCCTCTTTATATGTGGAATGCGCGATGAGTTTCAAAGCAACGTGTTGATTTATTTAATTTTGTCATCTACCAAATTGTTTTTATAGATCAATATCCAAGACATGAAAGTCATTATGCAAGGCGAGATAATCCTAATCAAATATTTCTACCGAGCCACCTAACCATCCCTCAAATGCATAAAGAATATCAAGAAGATATATTAAAAAAAGGGTTAAAGAAATCTGCTAGTTATGATGTTTTTCGTGACGTATTTAATAGTACGGGGTATAAATTTAAACAGCCCTACATCGATAAATGTCGCAAATGTGACGAATATCAAACACTAAAAAAGAATGCTAGTACTGAGGCAGCTAGAGCAAAAATTAATGAACAACGGGACGACCACATTAACGAAGCTAATAAAGCCTTTGAAAGCAAACGAAAAGACAAAAGAAATAGCTAAAAATGATGAAACGAAAAGAGTACTGGTTTTCGATTTACAACAAGTCCTACCAGCTCTCTATTTATCAACTAACATAGTCTACTATAAGCGTTTATTATCTGTGTATAATCTTACTATACGTGATTGTTCTTCCACTGAATTGTCTGTTTGCTTTATGTGGTATGAAGTCATTGGAGGCAGAGGTTCTGATCAAATTGCCGCATGCCTCTACAGTAAAGTAATGAGTTTATCAGAGACCGTTCAGCACGTAACAACATATTCGGACACGTGCAGAGGACAAAACCGCTACATTAATATGGCGGTTATGTTACTGTATGCCATTCAGAAGAAACCAACTCTCGAAATAATTGATCAGAAATTTCTTTTGCCAGGTACACGCCTCGAGTGTGATAGTGACCACGCACGAATTGAAAGGTGTAAAAACCAAATTTCAAATGATTTTAAAATAATGGTACCACGGGACTGGTTTCAGTTTGTACGATCGCTTAGGGGCAAATCCAAATTTACAGTGGTTGATATTAGACAAGAAGAGTTTCTGGCATTTTCCAAGCTCTTACGTGACATACTAGTCAAACGAACAAGCGATACTGAAAAGGTGAAAAGATATCTTGGCTTAATATTAAATGGCTAAGATATACCAAGGAGTTTGGGCTAATTCAGTTTAAGTATACCCTTGACGATGAAGCGCCATTTAAAACTCTAGATATAAGAAGGGGAAAAAGAAGAGGTCGACCATCACTGGCTACCATAACTGTCCCTCGCTCATACAATAGCCCCTTGGGTATTAATCCAAAGAAAAGAAGGACATTTTATCGATGTTAGACCTGATAGACAAAGACTGCCATATATGGTTTCGCCATCTTTCCACAGAAATTTGCTTTATAGTAGGACTTCTTTATTAATCTGAATGGTTTAAAATCTGATTATGAAATCTTGTATCACACTGTGGCATTATATTTTTTTAGTCCTTAAAACTTTTGGTTAGAACCGTTAGAACTGTATCCAATCTCATTATTTCTTGAGTTTTTATATCATTAACTTGCTTGTATTTAGTCTAGTTAGAAAAATGCGTAATACTTATGCCCTGTAGCCACTTTCTTAAGTTAAAAACCGCCAAGTAATATAAACAAACAAGTTCAAATAACTGGGAATGTTAATGTTATCACTCAATTTTTAATTAGTCTGGCGATCTGCAATAAATAGAATTTATTTTATTTAGCGTATGGCTCTATCACAGTTTTTGTATAAAAATAAAGATCACATTTCACAGTTACCTCGTGGATGTTGTTCTTGGTAGAAGTAGAAATCAAGGCTGCATTTTCTATGTCTGTACGTACGTAAGTTGCTACACCGTAGGCTCTGTCGTAGGTAGCACCCAGTAGATCATAGCCGGGGATTTTTCCTCTTGAACTCAATTGAAATTCGTTTTCTGTATGCGTTTCTTGTAATGCGACCAGATCAATATCGTTATCTTTTAATAGTTTGTGTAGAATTTGACATTTGGCTCTACTTATACCTTCTATATTTAATTGGCAAACTCTTACATTGGTTCCAATTTCTTTTGTAAATTCTTCTTTGGAAACTCCATTCAATAACTGTGTCATAGTCATCCTTAATGATTATTCCAAAATAACTGTGATATCTGCCAGGAGATCTTTAGGAAAGATTGTCTGGCGCCTCTTGTGCTAGCTCTTTAGTTTACCCAGGGTGCACGTGCAGTATTACCTGCGGACGCGAGCTAGCATTACACCCCCTTTGAATGTATAAAAATATGTATAAATAAGATATAAATAGAAAAAATATAATTATTTTAAACGATTTTGAAAAGTTTGATTTTGACAATTATATAAATAGAAGATAACCCCCGATTTAAGCTCATTTCATAGTTTACTGTCGCGATGTCTGCTGACGTAAATTTATAGTTGTGTGATCGAGAACTCGCATTTAAAGTCGTAAGTTGAAATTCTTTAGGATTTCCTTATCTGTTATGAAAGTTGTCCCTCTCTCGCAGCGTCCCTTTAACGTAAGTAGGGAAATATGGATGACTTTAAATGGCAGGGGGTCGTTGACAGCTACAAAGCTCCTCTATAGTACAGTATATTTCACGAACTTGCGAATTTGTTGGATTAGAGATGAAAGCTTTTGATGCAAACGGTTCGGTGTGCTGAGAAAGTTAACAGCAAATAATGAGTCTCCCTATATTTGAAGCACTGTCGAAGACAACCAAAAATACGGTTTAACTGATAATATAAGTATTTTACATTCGTTTAGAGAGATATACAATTATTAGTGCCAAAATAGAAGAAAAGTACAAATTTCATTGTTTTTAAATTGAGCTAAGTAGTAACAGATAAAATAATAAAAATAACACTCAAAAGTGTTCTTAGTGAGAAAATGAAAACATTCTATTATTTTCGAACAAGGGGGAAGCTATCTGTGTGAGGCTTTCCAAAGCGTAGCAATGTATGCACCTGTTATTTGTCCGTCTTTTATCTCTAATATTACTCTTTAATAAATTGTCTCTATTTTGTACCTTTTTTTTTAATTTGATCTATTGCAAATCATAAGTCATTTTTTGAAACACCACTGTTTCGTTAGGTTAGGGATTAGTGTTCTGAGAAATTCTCGCCACTGCATTTGAAACTAGGTATACATTTGCTAGGTATTTTTAACGTTTTTGTACATCTCTATTGTTTATTCCATTAAATTACTTCAGCACGTGTTTCAAATAAATTAAAAATATATCAAAATAAATAACCATTTTCAATTTCGTTGCAACACGAAACTACAGCCGTATCATATTCTAGTTCAATCAGAGAGTGCAGCAAGCACCTCTACCGGTTTCGAAATTTATTAGTCTCTTATCAGGAGGCACATAGGCTGTTCTCTCTGTTCCAACCAAAACAAACCCCGGCGTGCAGTCACGGATTGCAACGAACGAAATGGCAGGGATGCCCTAGCGGCAACTGCTAGTGAAAGACTAAGTTTTCAATCTAATAGCACATAAAATAACATCAAAAATATTACTCTACATCCCACCAGATTGAAAACAATTGGAACCTTTTTTGAAACCTAATTTGCAAGCTATAACGGATGCTGAGACTAAAATATATCCATTAAAACAAAATACTCTAGAAACTTTACCAACATAGGGTAAGCAAGGAAGAGTGAAATAACAATAATCTATCTACCTTTATCTAAACGATAACGTGTATCTGGCAGCCCCTAGAAAAGCAAATCATTTATTTTACATGCAACTTTTTTCACATAACTTCACTTTTTAAAACTGCAACTCATTTAGTTAGTGATTGCTTTCTCTGTATTCCTATCACAATCACAGTATTTTTTCCTTTTAGTACAAAGTGTATGAAATGCTAGCAAGTTTTAAATAACTCTTTAGTCCTCTCTTTTTACTCGATGTTCATTTGTCCGCTGAAAGCGTCGCAACGGCGCCTTTGGCGCCATTTTTTCCGACGCGACGTACTTTTATGTGTATCTACTTAAGCGTTATCGCAATTTATGTTTTAATCTGTTATTTTTCGCTACATTTAGTTTAAACCGACGAAAATTTGGATTGGAGTTATTTGCGAGTGAATATGTTCATTTTTAACAAAAAAAAAACATGTTTTTGGACGGTTTTTCGGAGATAACTCAAAAAGTAGGTATTTTATTGAAAAAATATTCTTAGCAAAAATAGAGCTTATAAAATTTTTTAAAAAAATGCATAAGGTCTGTAGACCCAGTAGCAGCAGAGTTGTAGCTAATGAAAAATAGGTTCTTCTTCGTCAAATTCCAAATCCAATATTTCAATGTGAAATAACCCAAAAACGGAGCACTTTTCTGGGAAAATTCATTTCAACTTTTTTAAAGTGTTTAAAAAAAGGTTTTTATTTTTGTTTTTTTAAAAAAAGGTTTTTATTTTTGTTTTTAAAAAAAAACTTCTAACATTAAAGTAAGTTAGGCTCAAAATATTGTTGGTCCCTTTTATTTTTTGTTAAAAAAAATCGCGAAAATCACCCCCTAATTAGCATCACAAATAATTTTTATCATTACCACTTGACAAGTTACTTTGCTTATGTATTATTTATATGATCTGTAAGTTTCATCGGTTCAAAGTGCTTATTTTTGAAAAATCTGTAGTTAAAATGGCTTGAACGAGTAACTAATTACAGCCATAGCATAACCAATTTTTGTCTAACAAGAAAACAAAAAATCAAAAATATTCAGAAAAGCAAAACGAACATTTTATTACTCTTTGAGATTTTTGGTAGTACTAATAATTTTTAAGTTAATTCCATAAAAAATTCCATTTTTTTTCAAAATTAAAAAAAATGTTTTATTTTAAACCCAATTTTTTTCAAAAATGAGCACTTTGAACCAATGAAACTTATAGATAATATAAACAATACATAAGTAAAGTAACTTGTGATTAAGCAAGTAAAGATCAGCAATATTTTGAGCGTAACTCACTTACTTTTAATGTTAGTTTTTTAAAAAACAAAAATAAACCTTTTTTAAACACTTTAAAAAAGTTGTAATGAATTTTTCCCGATAAAAGCTCCGTTTTTGGGTTATTTCAAATTGAAATATTCGATTTGGAATTTGACGAAGAAGAATCTACTTTTCATTAGCTACAACTCTGCTTCCACTAGATCTACAGACCTCATGCATACACCATTTTTTTTTTGTTTTTTATAAGCTATATCTTTGCTAAGAATCTTTTTTTCGCTAAAATACTTACTTTTTGAGTTATCTGCGAAAAACCGTCCAAAAACATGTTTTTTTTTTGTTAAAAATGAAAATATTCACTTGCAAATAACTCGAAAAGTATTAACTTAGTGAAAAAACTCTATAGAACAAGTTACTTAGAATTAGTCATTTTATACAATTTCGGACTTATTTTGAACGTATATTTTTTCACCTCCGAGAAAATATTTTTCACCCCGTATTTCCCAATTTTTGTAAAATGGAGGGGATGTAGAATTGTTAACTTTTTCTTATATAATAATAGACAATTTTAACTACCTATTCACAAATTTTCATCCTTCCTTTATTTTTTTGGAGGTTTTCGTAAAATTTTGTGTTCCCTGATCGGGCTATAAATAAAATATAGCTTGTTTTATTGAGTTACCTAAAGGGTGTTTTATTTAAAAATTTAAAAACTATTATTTGTATCCAGTACTTTAAAACTATTTTACATATCTTTATCATACTTGCCAGAAAGTGTAGGTACTGTACACCCTACTAAAGTATGATACATAAACGTTTCTGGCTATTACCAGAGGCGTACGGCAGGGGACAGTAAAAGGTTGACCCTTTCCAAATTCTATTCTATTTCCTTTCCGGAGGGAAATTTCAACAACTTCGGCAAAACCAGGTATAATTTTCCTGTGAGAGCGTCTCCTAGATGTGTCATCAAGATAAATAATAAAGACATAATGTGAAATAGTTCGGCAGAACAATATAAATTCGCAACAAAAGTATCTAACAAGTGGACGGTAAATACTTGATATACGATAGCAACAAAACTTTACACAAACCTTGAATATCCACGTGAGATATGGAAGGTAACGACTGCTACCACTCAGGAAAAGACACCACTGTCTTCTCATCAAGCCAGGAACAAAGTGATTTTTTGGTGTGTGAATGGAGGTGGGTTAAACAATTGTTTTTCGAGTATGACGCGACGCGTGTGTGTAACTATCCAAGCGATCGGCAATTTCAACTAAAGCGAATTTCAACTAAAGACATCCGTTGCACTATTGTGCATTGTTTGACAACATTGTAGTAACAAACAGCGAAACAGTTTTGGTCAGCGAAATATTGACTAACTATACGAGAAGAAACAAAACTAGCAAAAAGTATGTTGATATTTGAACAATTTTATATAAAGTAGCGAAACTGCAACAACTGGGGCAAATTTTTAAATTTTCCTCTGTATTTTCATGTTATTTTGAAGTAATATTGCACGGTTATATTTCTGATTCGACTTAATTTACTCGAAAAATTTTTTTAAACGTTTCAAAGTTCCTACATTATAACTTTATCAACGAAGTCGTCTCTTCTAAATATTATGTCCGCTGGTGACGTGCTTATTACACAATAAAACCTAACTTTTTAACAACTCAGTCATGAAGGTAGCAAAAAAACAACAAGGACAATGCATAACGTTTATCTTAATATGCCCAGTTTGCGTTTACTGCCGAAATTTCAACAACTTCGGCAAAACCGGGTATAATTTTCGTGTGAGAGCGTCTCCTAGATGTGTCATAAAGATAAAAATTAAAATTCAGAACCTGCATGCATACCGTATGTCACAATTATCTTTCCGTCGTATCGCTTTACCTGTGGGAATAAGTAATTATGAGAAAAAAGAGAAAATTTGGGAGCGGGACGGTTTTCGTATTCAGGATGTCGCTTCACCTATATCAGAATTAGATTAGGCCGGTGTGAAATTCGTATGTAGTCACATTAGATTTCCTTTTGTTGTTGGGTTTCTTATATTTATACGTGTAGGTGATTATTTTTATACCAAGTATATTTATATTTACAGTAATTGTTGAATGGTGTAACATACCAAGACATAGTACGGTGCGGAAGACAGAGAAGACGAGAGTGGAATCAGCATGTGACGAGAATGGACAGCGGGAGAATATAGCTCGTATAGCCAGAGATTGAAATTCAACAGGCAAGAGACCAATAGGAAGGCCCTTTAAAAGGTGGCGAGATATCTGGCAGTCACAGCTACGAATAGAAGCTCAAAATCGGTTAAGAACAGGTCAAGAGGCCTAATATAAGAAGAAGTTGAATGGTATGTGTATGCTCCTCAAATCGGAGTGGGTGAGAGTGAAAGAAAAAAAAAATGCAAATGCAAACTATAAATACATTTTCAGATTATTAACAGGTCTATAATCGTAATTAACCATATACAAATATGTGGTGGATTCGATAAATATTCAAAATATCTCGATAAACACTGGCTTATCGAAAAAGTCCTAAGAGGCAAAAATGTTTTAAAAAGAGTATGTTTAACTAATGGTGCCACACTATTAATTAAATTGGAACGTACACAAAAGTTTGGGGGGGTTTAAGGGAACAAAACCCCCATAAATTTTTTATGGGGTACACAAATTTCACTTTAATTTTTATTTAAGATTCTGCTGCCATAAGAATGCCACAATGTCCATTTTCAATGAAAAATCTCTAAGAGTTTTCGATATATGAAAAAAAATTCATTTTCATTTTGTAACTTCAAAGGGCTGTAATTTTTTTGTGTACACTATTGTATATAGGTAAATGAGGTTCAATCAACCTATTTTTGACCCCAGAATCTGTGGTATAATTTATGATCAATCTTTTCGGGACACCCTGTATATTCTTCCCCAATCGTCATTATTCCAAACAACACGTTTACGAGCAAAATGCAATATTTAGCCTTCTCTAGTCAATAATGGGCCAGTAGGTGTCCTTCCAAGGCGAAGGTCGTTTGCGGCAAGACTTGCCTTGTCGTATTTTGGATGATTTTAAAGTTATTACAAACGAAAAATTCATTTTGTACAGAAGTACTGGTAACAAACCTTTGTGTCAGTGTACGAAGTGTCAAAAACCGGTCTTGATTAGGAAATGTAACCCTTCTACGACCTTGACCGGGTCTTCTCGAGTTACTTCCGGTAACAGCAGCGGCGGATATAGGAAAATATTTTGGGGGGGGGGCCAATAACCGGGGAATCCGGGGGGGTATGGAATAAGCAGAGGGGGTTCGGGTATACTCCCACGAAAAAAAATTTAAAGAATTGGTATATTTTTATTTTAATTTAATATTTTAAGTTTACAACTTTATTACAACTTTTATATTTTAAGTTTACAACACAAAATCAAGGTTTCTTGGTACACTCGCAAATTTGTCAAGAACTTCTTCATTGCTTATTGCAAAGTCTCTGTGGATTGAAAGCAACGCTAGCCCATTAAGCCTATTTTCCGAAGTGCTATTTCTCAAGTATGTTTTTAGCCTTCTTAAACTTGAGAACGATCTTTCCACGGTTGCCACAGAAACAGGCGGAACTGCTAGCAGTTTTAATAGAACATAAATGTTTGGGAAGAAATCTTGGTCACATTTTTCAAGAGAGCTTACGGCTGACTTGGGAAGATTTTCATACTTCTCTTGGCTCCACCTTTCTTTCCACAGCATGAACTCGCTTTCCACAACCTCTTTATGGGACAAATCCTCTTCATAGGAATTGAAAGCAGGTTCCAATGCACAGAAATCAGTTTTGATACAAAATTCTGGAAGGATGTTTTGTAAGGATGCAACTGTTTCCTTGTGAGACTCAAAGCGTTCCTTCAGCGAATTGCAAAAATCGTCTAGGTAAGGTAAATAAACAGCTCGGCGATAGTACTCTTCTTGGGTACTGTATGGAACGTTGTTGCGGGCTGTTTGAAGGCGGCAAATTCTAGGAACCTCCTCTTTAATCTTAAGTTTGTCAGCCCGCTCCTGTATTTGACTATACAGGACTTTAAAGTTGTTATCGGCATTTTCCCTTTCTTTTGAAAGCAGATCTAAGACATTCGAAACATTTTTCACAGCCTGTGTGAGATCTAAGTTCTTTTTTTGAAGATTCTCAGATAAGTTATGTGTTTTAGACAGCATATGGCTCAAAACAAAAGTATTTACAAGAAATTGAAATTGAGTGATAGAACTACCTAGAGCGTGTGCCTTAGGCGCTGAGTCACTTGATTCTTCTTCAATTTTCAAAAGGGAAAGACTGACGGGTTCCAATAGTTCCTTAAATAAAAGCACCGAGTCATGCCTCTCCACCCATCTTGTTTCACATAAAGAAATAAGTTTCTTTTTCTTTTGTTCAGGACAACATTCAGTAATGGTTAATTTTAATACTTCAGTTCTTTTGGCTGACTTATGGAAGAATGCGCAGACTTCTTTAATAACGCCCATGCAATTTTTTATAGAAGGTATGTTACTTGCATCTGATAAACATAAGTTTAGGGTATGTGAAGAACAGTGTGTGTACAACGCTAGAGGCAGTTTCTGTTTGATGCACGCTTGCACCCCTCTGAAGGGCCCTCTCATCGTGGAAGCACCATCGTACCCTTGGCCTCTCAATTTGTTCAGGTCAAGCCCTAAGCTTGACAAGGTATCCAAAACTGTGTTAGCTAATGCTGCCCCAGTAACGTCATACACTGGAACAAAAGTCAGGAAATCTTCTCTGATTTTATATGATGAGTCGTCGACATACCGTACACAAAGAGAAAACTGTTCAACTTGACTAATGTCAGTTGTTTCGTCTGCCAAAACAGAGTAAAAAATAGATTTTCTGACATTTGTGACAATCTGACTTTGAATCAAATGACCAAACGTGCTAATCAGTTCATTTTGAATAAAAGAACTTGTGTACATACTCTTACCACCACTGCTCAATAATTGAAGTTTTAGATCATTGTCTCCACTGTTAGCCCTGTATCTGAGCAAAGATCGGAAATTTCCATCATTTTTTTCTGGCTCTTCTAAGCCTATTCGTCCACTGTCACGGTGGCCTCTTAGTGCTATTTGTTGCCTCCCGCAAAATCTTATACTTTCTATTATAGGAATAAGCTTTTTCCTGTTTTCTTTAATATCTATTATTCTTTGAGCATTTAGTTGATTGATAACACTCTCCGATTTTTTAGTTACAACAGATTTTGTATTTTGAGCTACCAAAATTGATCGTTTGTGATATGTACATTTTTCGTGTTTACCAAATACTTCTTTTGCCTTTTTCAAATTAGTGAAAGCCTTATTTACCAATGCCCCTGACATTTGGTGGTCTCCTTTTCCTACAGTTTCGGAGTGAGAAAATATTACGCAGTATTTACAAAATGACCCAGATTTTTCCTCGGAATATGCTAACCACTTAAATTCTTCTAGCCATTTCATTTGAAAAGATCTAGCATGGTTTGAACTAGAAATAGTAGGAAATTTATATCCAATCGGAGGTTTCCAAACATTTTCTAACAGTGAATTTTTTTCTTCATTTGTTAAGCTTTGAGTAGAGTTGATTTGACAATAGTGTCCAATATCATATTTGTTTGCTCTTACTTGTAATAAGCCTAACTGGTTACGGTCCTCTGCTACTGGAAATGGATCGGTGCTCGTAGTAGCAACAACAGAAGACGCAGCATCATTGCTAACGGCACAGTTAACTTCACTAGGTTCACTTACGTTTAGCCTTTTCGTAAAAAAGGTTTCAATTGAAGCTTGTCTCTTCATAACGAAATGAGCTGAACTATATAACAACGGATAACAACAAACGAATAACAAATAAAGCAAACTCAACACCACTTAATTGCAGTTTGTAACTGACGCTTCTCTGAAAACAATCAACACAGCATGCGCCGAGAACGTTCCGCACAGCGTTGCCACATCGCTAAAATTAAAGCGGTAGTAAGTAAAATGTACTGGCTCCGTTAAGAACGACTCTGAGCAAAGTTGCCGTTTAGGGAGATCCCAAAAAAGGAAGGGGAGAATAATGCACGGACGTAAGTGAGGGGTTACCATAATTAGCACCTACTTCCGAGTCCGAGCTTTTTCCCCTTTTTCTTGTTTAATGTCTTAACAATTTTTCTATTACATATTTTTCAAAAATTTTGGAATTCATTTGACAATGATAATCTCCACTATAAAATAGTAGTGTAGGCTCTATAAACCAGTTATGCTCCTTGGATAAATCCTTCCGAACAGCCAGCATGCACAACAAACAGTATATATCAATCTCCATAAAATCAATCAATCTCCATCCACTTCAATATTTTGTGTTAACTTGTATTTTTTAACTTCATCAACCATTTTTCATTTATTTATTTTTATTTCGGGAGGGGCCCGGGCCCCCTCGCCCCCCCCCTTATATTCGCCCTTGGGTAACAGTATAACGTGTTAAGATTCTTTAAATAGTTAACTGAGTGAAATTAAACCGTTCAGCGAGTTCAATTTGACGGTATCCTTCTTTACGAAGAGTAAAGATTCTAAGGGCCGATTTCTCATATCGAGTTCAACTCCAGTTTAACCTGAACTTTTAGTAAACGTCAGTTTAAAGTCAAAATCGTCTTTCTCAATTCCCGTTCAACCGATGGCAGTTTAAACTTGAACGATGCTTGAACGGTGGAATTCGGCCGTTCAAAGATTTCAGAACTCAGTTCAGATGATTTCATGGACTACGCATGCGTTGTATTAACACGAAACGCTGTCATAATATAAATATATCCTATTTTATTATATTAAGCCTAACGATAAACCATAACATTATTTGTGTTTTTATAATATTTATTTATAATTATTAAAATGACTATTTGACTATAAATACTTAAATTTAACTTTATTCAAAAACAGCATAAAAAAGGTAGTTCAAAATGGCGACAGTTTTTTGCCTTTTGCCATCTATTGGCATTTCTCGAAAGCTGTAGAACGAGCACTGACATGAACGCGCAATGAGAAATGCATTCCAAACAGAACCGGAGATCACCTGTGAACCCGGTTCAACAGAACCATAGATTAACGCAGGTATGAGAAATCGACCCTAATACAGTCACTTTTTGACAAATCTCGATTTCGTACTGCTGGTGGTTCATTTCGAAGGAAAAACACGCCAGAACAACATACACCAACCCAACTAAATTCGAATTAAAATGAAGCACTAGCTTGTTTTTAATTTGCTTGCAAAAAATTATAAAAACATCAGCGTTTTTACCATACTTTCGATAAATGTTACAATATAACCGAAGTAACAATAAGCTAATCTCAAAGATCGAAACATTAAAGCTACATATTTGATTTGCCAGGGTTTCTAAAATACTGCGTTAATTTTGGCGAGAAGTGTATAAAAGAAAAATGATTTTGTAAATTGTAACTTGTTTTGTACATTGTCAAAGTGACACTGCTCCACGATACAAACCTATAGTAGAGGAGCAAAGTATGCTAAATGTCTAGTCACTCAAACGTTATGAGAATCTTTGGATTGTGAAGAGTAGGTCCTAAAACCAAAAAAAGTTAAGTAAAGTTTTCCATTTTAGTGGGAGCTTGCCATTTTTTAAATTTTTCATTTCCAACAATCGTTTTTTCCGATTATAACGCCATCTATCCATAATTCGAAAAAATGTTTCGGATAAAAGTTATTTATTTTTACGTAAGGAATCCAAATCTGCAATAAAAAATGGGGGCTCCTATTTAAGATTTTAAAGTAACCTCCCACCCCACCTCCGTGGGGGTCGTGTTTGGTGCCATTCGATAAATTTTTCAAAAATATTGAATACGTGTATTTTACAGTTTTTCGATCTAATGTTCATTTTGCGAAATATCGCGGGATTCGTATTTAAAATATTAAAATTACCCCCCACCCCTCTCCGTTGGAAGTCGTGTTTGGTATCATTCGATAGATTTTTAAAAAATATTGAGCACCTATTTTTTAGTTTTTTGATCTGCCATTCATTTCGCGAAATATTCGCTTTTTTCTTGTGAAACTTTGGGACTCACCCATTTCCTTACGCCCGCCCGGATCAAATCGTCAGATTTTTGAAATATACACTCTTTTGCATGTACTTAACTTACCTTATCTTAATCTGACAATTTCGAGTATTTTTAAGGATAGATTTTTTTTCGGGTCCCCCTTAACCCTTAAACGCCCAAGGGTGGATAAAAAATGTCCAGCAAATGCGTATTCCCTTATAACATATTTATTACGTCTTCCAAAATTTTTCAAAAATTATTTATTGTTAAAAAGTCGACCCTTTATCGAATGTTAATTTAGTTCTACCGATATTTTTAAAAATAAAAGTAATATCTTGAATTTAAAATATGGGCGGGCACAAAATGTCCACCCTTGGGTAAAGGTTTCTACATAATTTTTCGTTGGCAAAAACTTAATGCACATAATTATTAACGTATAATTACATAATCGACATAATTACTCGCCACACTAATGAGGACGTAAAGTAAGAATGTAGAAAAAATCGACAAATCTGAATTACTGGCTTTTACTGGTATTTTAATTTTGATGTACATGAAACATTTTCAACATCGTAATTTTGTTGTAAGGTTTGTACATCGTTTATATTAATATTTTAGAAGATGCTGTGTTTACTATGCATAAGATTCTTAAGTTTAATCCATTTCTAACATTTGTAAGAACTCTCAATAAATATATTAGCTATTTTCGAGGTGGACATTTTTTACCCACCCTTGGGCTTACTTGGGACCTATAAAAGGTTGGGCGTTTAAGGGTTAAAGAACTTTTTTTTTCTCTGATTCTGGCCTTGGTTTAGAACTAGAACCTTTAGCCACGTAATTGGATAACTTATCACTAACTCAGGTGTAATGTGTAGTGTGTGTGTTGAGTAAGTGTCTTGTTACTTTGCAAAGTCGACGTCATTGTCTTTACAAAGAGACCCTAATTGTATCCGAACGTCTGCGGTCCCTCCTTAAAGAACTTCTCTGTGTTAAGAACCAATATATGGTAGAGGTACATCTGCAGGGTACCAGGTTTCTCACCATATGATAATCTGACGCGCTCAAGTAACTGCAAAAATCCCCGCTTGGGCTCCCTTACCATAATGATTTATACATCACAACACAACCCTTATGGAGGATTTCGACGGAGCGTGTTGAGGCGCGCTTTGCGATATAGAAAAATGTAACAGAAAAAGATAAAAACTGAAGACGGGAATCAAAGCAATGTGAAATAGCGTTATTTCCCTCAGAAATTTGTGATTTACCATCCTTGGACAAAGAACAAGCCCCTTATTTATGACCGTTTATGGCTAGAGCGGACTGGCTTGCCATGTCCCATCGTTTGTCGGTAAATGATGCATAATTGTGCCGTGGTAATTTTGTTGTCTAACGATTGTTGTGTTGTAATTTTTATCATGGTGTGAATTAACCAACCTACTAATATTTTTAATATCAACACTGGCCGGTACCTTGATATTCTTGGGCGACATAATGGTCCGACCGATTTTATCACAAAGCACTTAAATACTTAATTATTATTAATTTCACAGCAATGTGGGGTGTCAACTGTGCTCTCTTTCCTCTTCACTATTATATATTTTCTATCTCTCTTCGCCAACGTTTAAATTGGTAAACTGATGAAGCGCGTCTCAACACACTCCGTTGGCCCGGACCCTTACATTTCCTTTTGAAACACCTTTGAAAGCATATCTATATTCCAACAAAGGGTGCGTAATAAAATTTAAACTCACCTATCATTAGTAGAGAGACCGTGAGATGGTCTCTTCCGGAAGGCCTCATGGCGCCCAGAGCTGTGCCCACCAACACGCAGCAGACGGCGACTAGAGCTATGAGGGCTATGAACCATCTCAGCGAGCCCGGCTTCCACGACAGGATTCCGCAGCAACCTTTGGGAGGGTCCTCGGAGAATCTGCCCCTGAAAAAAACACGCATGATTTTATTAAATTTTAGTTGGAGGTAGGTGGAAGCAGATGTGGGATGAAATGAATTTTTCGTTTCATAGAAAGGTTAGAGGAAGTATTTGTAATTATGTAGTATACACGCATACTATGGGATGGTTTCTTAATTATTTCATTTTGCTTGATATTTGGTATTTCGTTTGTTATTTGGAATTAATCATTTTGTTATATTATATTGATTATACAGACAATTCATATATGTATTGTAGATTTTCAACAGGTGGCGGCAGGGTTATTAACACGTTCTTAATAAATTAATATCGGTATAATATACAGGGTGTTTCTTTGGGAAAGTAACAGTGAAAAGGGGACACTTACAGATCTCCAAAATCCCATACTTAATGAGTCTTAAATCGTTAATAACAAAGATACTGGGTGTTTTATCTTTTTATATTTTCTTTATACAGGGTGATTGATGAGTAGGGTAAAGCTCAATAGCTCCGCTATAGTAGTAGATAGCAATAAAAGTTAATAACAAAAATTTTAGCCACCTTTGAGCTTCACATTACAAAATTAGTTAGAATGTTACAGGGTGTTCGATAACACAGTGGCAGACCAAACTTATGTTTTTTTAAATGGAACACCCTATATTTTATTTTAAATTGGAAATCCTGTTAACTTCTCCATCACAAAAATATAAAGGTTTGTTATGTTATACAGGGTATTTACAAAGTTATAACCAATTTTATATGAAAATCGTAACAAGTTCAACTCCCTGTGTAAATAAAAATAAGCAAAACAACAATGGTTTATTAATGCCATATTTTTTAACGTATTGTCAAAATTTTTAAGAATGGTCGATATTGCTAATTTTCTTTATATCAAATACAGGGTGAGTCAAAACGCAAGTACATTATTTTCTCAGTAATTTTAAATGGAACACCCTGTATTTTATATCACTATTGAAAAGTACCATTACCGTACTTTAATTTTTAGATAACATTCCCTGTCTAAATTTATTAGTTTTCGAGATATTTTCATTTTTCAATGGTCCAGTAGCGTGGCCACCCAAATCACCAGAATTTAATAAACTGGACTGATTTTTTTGGGGTTACGTTAATAATGAAGTTTATAAAATACCTCCAACAACAAGGGATGAGATGAAAAATAGAATACAAAGTGTATTTCGATGTGTTAATTTACAAATGCTCCGTAGAGTAAGTAGCTCATTCAATGATCGTTTTTAGGCGTACATAAATAATGTGTTTGAACACCTTATGTAATTAAATATTAAAAATATTTTATTAAAAGTAGCTTCTAATTTTTTCAAACATGTTTTTTTGCAAAATGTATTACTGATAAATTATGTTTCGTTTTTTATTTGTTACATTGTTACATTTACATACAAAAGTAGTGTTTAATTGTCTTCACAAAATATTGTATTTTGTGTTTGTGTGTTTTTTTGTAAAATTTATTACTAATTTTCTTTGTTTATTTGTTGCATTTACATAAAAAGATAGTTTTTAATTGTTTCAAAAATGTTGCATGTAGTAGTTGTGTTTTTGTTTGTAAAATGTATTACTAATAAATTATTTTTATTTCTTTATTTTCTACAGTGTTACATTGATTACCGGATTGATAATCGGTAATCTTGAATTGTCAATTCAGTCATGGCTTACTTAAAATTTAAAAAAATTTAAACACCTAAAATAATTTGCTCTGAAAAATGAAAATATCTCGAAAACTAATAAATTTGGGCATAGGGAATGTTATATAAAAATTAAAGTACGTTAATGTTACTTTTCAATAATGATATAAAATAGAGGGTGTTCCATTTAACATTACTGAGAAAATAATGTACTTGCGTTTTGACTCACCCTGTATTTGATATAAAGAAAATTAGCAATATCAATAATTCTTAAAAATTTTGACAATAAATAAAAAATATGGCATTAATAAACCATTGCTGTTGTGCTTATTTTTATTTATACAGGGAGTTAAACTTATTACGATTTTCATACAAAATTGGTTATAACTTTGTAAATACAAAGTTACCAGGATTTCGAATATAAAATAAAATATAGGGTGTTCCATTTAAAAAAACATAAGTTAGGTCTGCCACTGTGTTATCGAACACCCTGTAACATTTTAACTAATTTTGTAATGTGAAGCTCAAAGGTGGCTAAAATTTTTGTTATTAACTTTTATTGCTATCTATTACTATAGCGGAGCTATTGAGCTTTACCCTACTAATCAATCACCCTGTATTGGTCCGAATAAAAAATATTGGAATAATATTCCGTCCCAATCTCTTTCTTTGTCATATTCATCACACTGCAGAATGTTGGAATCGGTATTTCTTCACAATGCAGTATTTGCCCTTTTGCGGAATCTAAAATATCTGGTTGAAAATAGATTTTCTGATGTCTGTAAAAATATTCATTTCACCACATATGTAAAAAAACGTCTGCTTGATTAACACAACCACATCTGTCTATAGATGTCTTTGTTCGCCTAAAAATTTTGGATTTTTTTCATCAGGTAGATTTATCAATATAAAAGACAAATCTTGACAAAAACATGAAATAATATATAAAATTCAGAGAATAAAAGTTAAAAAGAAATAGTCAAAAGAGAAGAAAAAGCTGGTACTACTTTGGAGAAAAAAAATGAAAGGAAACAGCAAAGAAAATGTAAAATTGTTTTATCACTGAACACTGAAACACCTACGAAACATTTCTAACATTACGGAGAGCAAGAAAAAGCAAAGAAAAAAAGAAAACTACGTAATTGGCGAATCAGAGGACAACACTGAGGAAACAGAAGCTATACAGTACAGGAAGGAGAATTAGAGGAAACAATAGGAAAGATAAAGACTTGGAAAGCTCCCGGGAGGGATGAAGTTAGTCAATAAATGTTAAAATATATAGGAGAAAAAGTGAAGAAAAGAACATCCACAATCTAACATGCAAGAAAAAATATTGCAAAGAGAATGGTCAAATCAGTGCACATAAGGAAAATACAATATACGTCAAAACTATAGATGCACATCCTTATTATGTGCAGGAGCAAAACTACTCGTATACGAAATAATAAGAGAAAGAAAAATCAAAAGAGCAATCAAAAGAACATCAACTAAAGGACGTACAAAGCGGATTTAGAAAAAAGTGAGACCATTTCTTCACCATGCAACAGGTAAGATAAAAAGCTTTAGATAATAGGAGAAGAGAAGTAAAGAAGCATCCATACGTTTTATAGACACGGAAAAAGAAATCGAAAGAATTTTAAACCAGTCTCTGAAACTGACATTTTATATATAATAAATAAGATAAAGAGTAAAGCTGTTGGACATGATGGTATTAACATATTAACATTACAGTTGTGTATTCCCTATCTTCTTCCGTATATCACGCATATTATCAACTTTTGTTTAAAACATTCTGTTTTTCCTAATAACTGGAAACGTGCGCATGTTATTCCATTACCTAAAACTAAAATTCCTAATAGTTTAAATGATCTTAGACCTGTAAGTGTTCTGCCAACATTATCCAAAATTCTAGAAAAGGTAATTGAAAATCAGTTAAGTACTCACTTAAATAAGAATAAAATTATTCCTTCTATACAGTCTGGTTTCAGGTCTGGGCATAGTTGTCTGTCTGCTTTAGTAAACATTACTGATGACATCTTCAAAGCTTATGATCAAAATAAAATATCAATTCTAATTCTTTTGGATTACTCGAAAGCCTTTGATACAATTAACCATGATTTATTATCCTATATTCTACAGTTCTCTGGGTTAGATGAAGGAGCAGTCGAGTTAATGAAATCTTATCTATCAAATAGATATCAAGCTGTAAAACTTCATCAAGAAATTTCTTCTTTTTTAGAACTTAACAATGGTGTTCCTCAAGGATCGATACTAGGTCCCATTTTATTCTCTGTGTATACATCAAATTTTCCTTCTGCTTTTTTGTCTTGCACTCAACACTACTATGCTGATGATACACAACTTTATATGTCATTTAATTTAGACGAGTGTGAACAAGCAGTTCATGCAATAAATTATGATTTATTAAATATGCAGATTTTTTCTCAAAATCATTGCCTAAAACTGAATGCGTCCAAAACTCAGGCTATTGTTTTTGGTAGATCCTCTCATCGAAAAATATTTTTAGAAACTTACTCAAATAAACTGCTTTTAGAAAATGGTAACTTAATTTTTAGCAAAAAGGTAAAAAACCTGGGGGTTTGGTTGGCTGAAGACTTAAGATTTACACACCATGTTAGTCTTTGTTTACAAAGAGCATACGGGGTACTTAAGCTTCTATACCAAAGTCGTAATATATTAAACAGTGCTACCAAATCCTTGTTGTGTGAATCTTTAATTTTATCAAAATTAAATTATTGCGATGTGCTTTATAACTCATGCCTTACTGAGACTGATTCTAGGAGAATACAGAAATTACAAAACTCCTGTTTGCGATTAATTTTTGGAATTAGAAAGTATCAAAGTATTAGCCATACTTTTACTTTAAATAAGTGGTTAAACATGAAAGACCGCAGAAAACTTCATGCTTTATGTTTCTACCATAAGATTCTTCGGGAAGGGGTACCTCCTTACCTATACAATAGAATAACTTATAGAACTGATGTCCATAACCTTAATCTAAGACATAGGAACACTCTCTCTTTACCACGTCACGTAACGCATTTTTTCAAACGCTCATTTTCTTTTTCAATTGCGAGTCATTTGAATAATTTTGATTATGATATTCGTACATTATCCGGACATAGTTTTAAGGAAAAAATGTTTAAATATTTGTTATCTGAGCAGTAATGCCAAGCCTACGATTTTTAGAGTACCTAATTTGCATACTATCTAGTAGTATCAGTATATGTAAGTATATTTATATACAAAATATAGTTTTTCGCCATTCTATTAGGAAATGGGGGTTAGGTGGAAGAGCAGCTGTACATTGCTGTCCTTCAATGATGTACAAGCTGAACCTCGCCCTACAGACCAATTAATATTTTTGTTTTGTTGTATAATTTTTGGAATACTAATAAAGACATTTATTATTATTATTATTATTATTCAATCAAAAGGAAAGCTATATGGAAGAGCCCGAAAAAGAAACAAATAATCGAAGACCTGATAAAAGCAACAAAAAGTAAATTCAATAATAACACAAAATATGCAATCGCAACCATTTGAAACAATACATGGAGTTAGACAAGGAGGTAGTGTAAACCCAGTACTTTTTATGAATGTAATAGATAAGATAGGGAAAGAATGTAATGTAAGAAAATCTTTAAAAAATACTGTATAGGATGGAATAGAATGGACATTGGACATAGTACCAACTATTCGCCGAAACAGCAGGAAAACTAAAGTTCAATCTAGAAAAATTGAACTCAGAATCAAAAAACACAATATAAATGTAAATGAAGAAAAGACACAGATAATCGCAAAAGACCAGTCGAAGTGGTGATAGATCGACAAAAAATAAAGCAAACAAGGTAAGTAAAACATATTCAAATTTCATATTTTTTTTGGTATTATTACAGGTCCCATCCTTTTAGTATTTCCAAATGGCGAAGAACAGAAAAGAATGGAGAAAATTCATGAACATTTTTTCCCTCGATACCTAATGGTAGATGAGGAACCATTAAGTATAGTGATAATTAAATTGTTGTCAGATCTTCCGTTTTTCTGGAAATCTAATAAACTTTCTTATTTCAAATGGAACACCCTGTATATTTTTTGCGTTTTGAAGTCCTTAAGAGATAGTGATTATTTTTCATGTTATATTCCCTATACCTAAATGCCATAGTTTCGGAGTTATTGCTACATTTATTAAAAAAACATTATAAACCAATAATTATGAAAATCAATTTTTTTGGCCCGTGTAGACATTATTTTACGTTCTTTGGATGATTGGGAACAAAAAAAGGTCTTTTGTAATTTTTCTTTAAAGTTAATCGTTTTCGAGTTATAAACAATTTAAAACTGAAAAAAATCGAATAATGACGATTTTCAAGGTTCAAAAATACAAATAAACAAGAATGTGTGTGTACTTTGTACGCACGTAAGAAGTTATACTTCTACTACATATTATGTGATTTTTAAGACTATACCAAAAATTTAAAAAAATAAAAGAATAAAACGCACACAAACACATTGAAAAATGCCACAAAGAAAAAATGATTTCTGGACGATAATAATTGTTGGCAAAAATTTTAAATACGCATTTGCTGAAAAAAAATTATATAACAAATATACTTACAATCATAATATGCATAAAAAAATAAAAAAATAAAACTTGCATCGGGAATTGAACCCTTGAATTTCGTGCCGCTTTGACTCGTAATCGAAGCGTAGACTCACTCGTCCAATCGCACATTATTTATCATGTGGAAAAATACGGTAACTGAATGTTTTACTGTTTGACACTTGTTTTGAAAATTATGTAGTTTAAATTTTGTGGAAGAAAATATAAAAATATAACAAAACAGTAAGAAAACAATATATTAGATGAAGATTGGTAGAACTTTTGTTGGTAATCAAATTAAGTATGTAAATCAAAGCATTACATACCTACTAGATAAATAAATCTACGCCAAAAAATCATAATTTAAAAATAAAAATCGAACCTAATTTGGGATTTCTCTCTAAAATCCGCATTCTTGAGAAAATAAATGTATGTATTTCAACCTAATCCAAATGTATAATTACAATATGATTATAATAAAAACTAGGTACTTACCAAATTAGAATGAGTTTTCCTTGTCCAAAATAGTTCAAAAGTCAAAAAATATAGGTATATGAAAACTATTTAAAAAGGCAGTATAACTATTAACTAACTTTTGTTTGTTGTTTCTTTTCACACAAATTATAAAACGCAACAACCATAAATAATCTAACTACAGCTGTGCCACAGCCGCCATATTGAATAATTTTTGACATGTCATTTGAACATCCAATCAGAACAAAGTTATAATGCGCATGCGCCCGGTCGCTAGGTTTTCCCATATAAAAATTTACCCTCTATCGCCGGTAAAGAAGTATAACTTCAAAAATATTATTTTTGAAACTGCGGAGTACCCAAATTCAAGAAAACTTCTTCTAGGGACTCGTTATACAATTTTTTGGCTCGTTTTATTCTAACATTGTTTTTTTTTTAATTGTCAATGAAGCGCCTATGAGAGGACGGGCTGCATTAACAACTAAAGACAGTATTTTAGAATGAAACGAGCTCAAATTACTAATTGGTAAATGATAAAATAAGGCTTGAACTTGAATTCGTGTACTTCGCAGTTTCAAGAATGTTTTTGAATTGTGTTTTTGACCTTGAAAATTGTCATTATTCGATTTTTTTTCAGTTTTAAATTGTTTATAACTCGAAAACGATTAACTAGAAAAAAATTACAGAAGACCTTTTTTTTGTTTCTAATGGTCCAAAGAACGTAAAATAATGTCTACTCGTGCCGAAAAAATTGATTTTTATAATTATTGGTTTATAATGGTTTTTTAATAAATGTAGCAATAACTCCGAAACTATGGCATTTAGGTATAGGGAATATAACATGAAAAATATTCAGTATTTCTTGAGGACTTCAATACGTAAAAATATACAGGGTGTTTTAATTGAAATAAGAAAGTTAATTACATTTTCAGAAAAACGGAAGATCTGACAACAATGTAATTATCACTATAATTTCGGCCGCATTGGAAAACCCCTACCCAACAAAATCTATAAAAATCGTGCAAGCCGTTTTCGAGATAATTGAGGGTTTCCATACATAAAACTCACTCTGTATGTACATTTTACAATTATCCATTTACTTGAATCGAAGATTTTTACTTTTTACACGAAGAAAAACAAAAAAAGTGATACTGGAAACTTAAAAAATGTCTTAATTTCTGCCTGCGAAGGGTTCTATTGCAAGTGCGAACATGAAGTCAAAATCATTTTTATGCAGATGTATTCCCAGAAGAAAGTTGCACCACTAGCAGTTACATAAACGTAAACGAAGAAAAAATGATTGATCGAAATCTATCCGACAGGTCACAGGTTAATAGGACAGTCCATGCACCAACTGCACGTAGATATCATTCAAGTACAGGTCGGGCGTTTATCTTTGTTTCTACTTGCCCCACTTTCGTTTCTTCAGAGAGCACCAGAAAGAACCAGCCTGCTAGCGTCGTTTCAAATCGCAGACATGCACCA
Source organism: Diabrotica virgifera virgifera (assembly GCF_917563875.1). Lineage (NCBI taxonomy): Eukaryota > Metazoa > Arthropoda > Insecta > Coleoptera > Chrysomelidae > Diabrotica > Diabrotica virgifera. The sequence continues at coordinate 9,249,930 of NC_065449.1, read as the reverse complement.
TAAATGGACTGTCTCTCTCGGTAAAGTGTGACTGATGTAAAAGTAGTTTAGAACTACTGTTATTTCAACGAATGCTTTAGCGCTCGTTACACATTCTGCATCGGTAGATTAGGTACTCTTTCATTAAATAGTGGATGCACGATGTACATGTACAGTATGTTTTCAATTAAAACATTATTTATTTAGCTCAAGAGAACTTGGGAGGGCTCATGTTTGCAAATATTGTAAGTGTTATCGAATTCCTTTAAAATTGAGTTTTGTATGTCGTACCAATATTCGTTGATGGTCCTGTTTTCATTTGGTATACCTATTCGTTATTTGTCCTAATTTTTTTGGGATTTTGTATAAAATCCTTTGTTTTCTATGTTCCATTTTGATGACAATGTCACCGACTATCAAAAATTTTAGTTCTTTACGCAGATGAATGACAGTTAACGGCTTCCTGCGTTTGCCGTGATTCGTCGTTAGCGTGGCGCATTTGTCGTGATTGGTCGTTATCGTCGCGCATACAAAATTTTGTCACCGGAGTGGATTGCAAAATTGGAACCGTTAAAATCGAGAGTGACCCACTTAACGATCCCAATAACTGAGCGGGACAAGCCGAAGTGAATATTGTCGATCTTTCGATGTATTACGCGGTACGAACGAATGATCATTATAAGTACATATTTTAGAACTTTAAAACTTCTAAAAATCTTTTAAAAGTATTTAATACATTGTTTATTTTAAATCATTGTTCATTATCACCTAATATATTATTTTGAAGCTATTTCTTTGTGGCATTTACCTATGTAATTTATTATTCTAAATGGGAAATAATAAAGCCACAATTTAACTTAATGATTGTAGATATTAACGTTTCCACTTCCACTTCGGACGTTTAAATATACAAGTAGTTTTTAATAATAATTGTTTTCAGACAATTGTTGTGGAAATTTTACAAAAAAAAACACAACCACAACAATTGTCTGAAAACAATTATTATTAAAAACGTCCGAAGTGGAAGTAGAAACGTTAATAATATGTACAATCATTAATATAAGTTAAATTGTGGCTTATTTCCCATTTAGAATAATAAATTACATAGGTTAAATGCCACAAAGAAATAGCTTCAGAATAATACATATATTAGGTGATAATGAACAATGATTTAAAATAAACAATGTTTTAAATACTTTTAAAACTTATACGATTTTTAGAAGTTTTAAAGTTCTAAAATATGTACAGTGGAACCTCGTTAAGTCGGATTAATCGGGACCGCGGCCGATCCGGGTTATCGAAAATCCGGGTTAGCCGGAGAATATGGTAAAAATTAATAAAATACGGTACTCTTACAGATAAACTTAATTATAATTGCCAAAAAAATGAAATACTTATGTCCTGTACATCTAAATTACGTACAGTTTTATACATTATTGTTTATGTCTTGGTAAAAAAACTCAGTCAAAGTGAAAACATTTTTATTTTATCTGATGAAAATCGATCCGGGTTAGTCGGACTTCCGGGTTATCGGAGGCCGACTTATCGGGGTTCCACTGTACTTATAATGATCATTCGTTCGTACCGCGTAATACATCGAAAGATCGACAATCTGGTTGTGCTTGTAGTCGGTTCGCTTCGGCTTGTCCCGCTCAGTTATTGGGATCGTTAAGGCCGGCCGTTGTATGAAAGAGAGGTCCCCAAATGCCGGCGCAACAGAGAGAAAAGATTCTTTCCCGAGAGATGCTGCCTCTATCGGAGAAATAACGCAATAGATATCTAAGCGAGGCCGCAAACGGCAGAATTTTTAGTGAGTCGATAGTTTAGTTAAGTACAGAGAGTATGCAGGTGCGGCCTCGCTAAGATGACTCGAAATCGTTTTATATATCAGGTGCGAACTTTTAATTTTTTAGTAGGCGGTTTAAGGACGGGGTCTCGCTGAAAATTTTACTTGGATAAATACTGTGCTCGTATCTCGTGGTAAAATCTAAACCAAAAGTATTGGAGAAATCTATTTTAGTCCATGTGGTGAGACCGCTCCCGTCTGGGAAAATTTCTGATTCGGTTTCTTTGTGGATTCCTATTCAAACATGTCCCCTCTAAACAAATCTGAAGGGTGCCGGGCGGAATTTTTGGGCAGAAACTGTTTAAACAATTTTTATAAACAAATAGAAAAGATCACGTTTTTTTGCCCCGGAACATATATTTTTAAGTTTAGTGGGTCATTCTAAACAAGAAAGGTATCTTGTAATTTTTTTCAAAAATTGATAGTTTTCGAGTTATAGGCGATTTAAAATCTGAAAAGTGCGAAAATACTCATTTACGAGGCCTAAAAACTCATATTTAAATTAGAACTTTTGAGGTTGCCAGATTCTTAAATTGAAGTTTAAACATTCAGCTTGAAGATTCTAAAGAGTGATTGTGTCTAACCCTAATTTAAACCGTCGTGTTTTAATTGTTAAATATACATGTCCATCCGATTTTTTTGTCGGTGCGGCGCGCTCTATTTCAAAAATCTCCAGTTTTCCTCCAAAAAATATTTTTTCTAGATTTTTTGGGACATTTTAAATAAAATAAGTTTCTTGACATTTTTCTCGAAAGTTAACAGTTTTAAAGTTATAAGCGATTTAAAATCCAAAAATGCGTTTTGGCATTTTTCGGATTTAAATCGCTTATAACTTTAAAACCATTAACTTTGGAGAAAAATGTCAAGAAACTTATTTTATTTAGAATATCACAAAAAATCTAGAAAAAATATTATTTGGAGGAAACTAGAAGATTTTTGAAATAGAGCTCGCCGTACCGGCAAAAAAATCGGATAAACATGCATATAACAACTAAAAAAAAACGGTATAAATTAAGGTTAGACGCGATCACTCATATGTGGACCATATAGAACAATTTGGTGTTGCAGGAAAACTTTTACTTCGGATGTCTGGGTTAGGCCTTTTTTGGACCAATTATAACATACTACCTCCGTAACTTTGGAACCGTTCATTTTAGAAGGGTTATGCATAGGACCTTTTTTGTTTCAAATTTAATGTAGAACAATTTTGTATAGAAGGTTGTTCATGCTAAATCGCATAGTTTTAGAAATATTGACGAAAAACGTAAAAAACTACGAATTTACCGATTTCTCCCCCCTCTCCCCCCCAAACCCGACGCTCAAAATGGTGTGACTTTTTTCTGAACATTATGTGGACCATATAGAACAATTTGGTGTTGGAGGATAACTTTCACTTTGGATGTCTGGGTATGGGTCTAACTATACCATACTATATTCCCTAAAATAAAATGTTTCATCATAACGGCTGACCTGAGTAAAAATCACTTATTTATAAGTTAAATTTGAATTATAGGCTTGGATCTCGCGTACAAAAAAGAAGTTGATTAATAACAAGCTGAAAATTTTTAACTTAACTGTGTCTAGTCGGACAAACTTTGATGTACGGGAACACTGAAACAGGCGAAGCTTTAATTGTGGAACAGGTTAAAAATTTGGAACATCAGACTACGAAAACGTTCCATGTATTTTGTCTGACAGAACTTCCAACTGATTTGTTACGATTTCATTAAACTCTTATGCAAAAATCAGACTGGTATTATCACCAACTGGGCATTTTAATAAGTTTAACACGAAGAACATGTCAAATGGCAGGAATTATATTTTTGATAAATAGCAATATGATTTTTGCATGAGAGTTTAATGAAACAGTAACAAATCAATTGGAAGTTCTGTTCGAAAAAATACATGGAGCGTTTTCGTAATCTGACGTTCCAAATTTTTAAACTGTTCTACAATTAAAACTTCTCCTATTCTTCTCCTGAAAAAACTTCTCCTGAAAACTTAGTGAAAACAGAGAAAATTTAGTGAATTGCAAATATTTAATTCAAAAGAAACTTTTTATTTATTCTAAGGGACTGTCGGCCCTCGGCAATAACGTTTTCTTTCATTCTGCGTTTAATTTTTTTAAAAATACTTATTAGTTTTCTCAGTATTCGAAAAAAATGAACACATTTAAAACACAGGAAAATTTTGAGAGGCGACATTTTGCGTCTTTCCCCTTAAATTTTTTTGCAACATGAATGAAGCACCCTGTGTATTAAATTAAAAATATACATTCAAGTAAATAAACAATAATATTTTGTTATATCAAAGTTTTCAAACAAATTTTATATAGGGTGTCTGCATAACTAGCAACCATATGGTTTCATATTAATTTTATTAATTATTAATTTTAATTATTATTAATACATTATTAATTTTACGGGAAAAGGTAATACCCAAGTTAAATACATAATCATAATTCATAGAGTATGTGTTTACTTAAGGGTAATTATCATTAGAGTAAAAGATTCACTTTATAGGAGTAAAACTGCTAAGTTGCGTTATGGGTACTAATTTATGTTTCTAGTCGTCAAGGAGTGTGATTTGATGTTTGATTTTCATATGGCAAGCGTAATTCAATCTATCTACATACTTCAAAGAAAAAAATTAGGAAGGGACAATAAAATGTAATATATTTTAGACGGAGTACGTTCAACATTTCAGGACGGGAATAATAATAATTTTTTCAGTAATAACACAATATTTGATTTTTGAGATTTCTCTAGCTGTTCATGAAATAAATAAAATTGTATATAAAAAATGATTATCTCATTTAAAATAAATATTTCTTATTTACCAATCCTTCGGTTTGGCGCCCCATTGGGGTTACGCACGCGTGCACCGCACGCGTTGCACGCCCGGTTACGGGGCCCTGATATTATTCCAAGTACGCAATAATGAACCACCCGCATCCCTCAAAACGGTATTACTCTCTATACAGTACCGAAATTTCCAAAGGAAAGTTTCAAACGGGCCATACCGCTCCTGAATTTTGCACATGTATATAATATTTTTCGTAGCGCCATCTTATACATAATGGCTACATTAACAGAGCTTAGATTCTTACAGATTCCTATACTGTATTCGTATTATATGTCGAATATTTACGTTTCACATGCCAATTTCTATTAATTTCAGAAATTGATTTTAAAAGTACACCACGCAAAAAGTACTTTATTAATTCACATTTTTTTAACGTTATATCCTTCCATTACTTCTACTGTAGTGCTAAACGGAATTTTATCATGAAATTCATTTAAATACTTAAGTAATTTAGATATAAACGCTCTTATATTTATTGAGAAAAAAGCAAAACTTTCACATTTTTTTATAAACAATACACAACACGTAGGATAACAAAAATATGGCTGGAACTAGCGACATATATTGTTAGTAGGTTAAGCATTTTTCGGTATACATATATGCTCTAGATTATGAGTGGTGTACTTTATAAAGGTGATGGGATCGGCTATACTTATAACATTACCAATGGCCGGCCTTAAGTGAGTGACCCCACTGATTCGTTAGTATTATTGGGACCGTGCAAGTTCGGAAAAGCGACACCTGGTTTCATAGCTCGGCAACATTTTTCGCACTTTTAATTATATTAGCCAATCTGCCAATCATATTGGTCTTGGTTACTGGACAAGTGTCAAGGCCATAGCCCAAAAAAATTATAAGAAGAAAAAGTAATATTAAGGCTATGTTATTAAAAGGTAAACAATTGTATGTAGTAAATAAAATTAATTATTAAAATGCACTACTACAAGCAAAATACAATTAATTAAATTTACTTTTATATAATACCGAATTGCATATCATATCAATACTGTGGAGCAACATATCATTTTTCTTCTTCATTGGCAGTAGATATGAAATATACGTCAATTTGACAATTTCAATTGACAATTAATTATTTAAGAGAGTTGCAAGATTTCTCCGCTATTCGCGCCACGATCGTTTCTCGTATCCCCTCCAAGTACTTGCACACGGCGAATACTGTGCTTGAACTGTCAACTTCGTATTTATACAGGTACAGGGTGGTGAATCGGAAAACGGGCCATAGGAAACTCAATGTAAAATTTTAAACTGTTGAATTCCTGCTTCCCTAATTATGTTACATCAAAAGTCATGAGAAGTTGTTTGTAGAGGATTGAAATCTGTATTAAAAACAGAAGTTACAATTGTTCTACGATTTAAACACATTCCAAAATTTTGAAAAATATAATGTATTTACCGCAGTAGGTATTCTTTTTCTCATGATCATCTTTCAGTGCGTCACAGTTTTTCGATTTCTCTCTAACGCATTAAATTGTATGTGACAGAAAAAAAGGCACGTCTGTGAATACTTTGGTAATTATTTTAGTTTGGTGATTATTCTAGTTGTCGATAGATGGCGCCATAATCAAAAAAGAATTATTTATTAAATAAAATAATACTATTATCAATATAATCTGTACAATTTATAAGACTATACAAATGAAAGAAAATACCATTTTATAAATGCAATAGACACAATTGATTTGGTTTTATTCCAAATTGAAAATAAAATTTGACAACTGTCAGATTTAACTAAAATGTCACGTTAGAATAAATGTCATAAATGTGTATTATCACGGACTTACCTTTTTTTCTATAATTTGTGACGCACTGAAAAATGTTCATGAAAAGGAGAATATGTGTGAGCATGTTAGGCCACACGTTACTATTTAGTTGACAGTGAGCACACTATTGACTGAAGAAAATATCTTTATTATTAATACTTTCTCCTTAACTGAGCGTACCTGATCAACTTTATTGTGTTTTAAACAATAAATGATAAAATAAATAAAGAAATTGACAGTTCAAATTGTTAATATAATAAATTCATTGTCACCGAATGCAATCTTATACACATTATTGCACTGTGTGTAGCGTAACTTTGGCGTATTTCTCTGAAAATTGTATTATATTTTTACAAAACTTTGAATAATTATTGTTCGTAGAACAATATTAACAGTTGTTTTCAATACAGATTTCAATTCTCTACAAATAGTTTCTTATGACTTTTGCTGTAAAATAATTAGGGAAGCAGGAATTTAACAGTTTAGAATTTTACATTGAGTTTCCTATGGCCCGTGTTCCAATTCACCACCCGGTATACTTTGTCTAACGTCTAACGTTCTAGAATTTACATACACATTTCGGACATTTCGATGAATCTAGAACATTCCGAATTTTTATTATTTTTTTTTTTGTAAAGGAGCTCTTTCTATGTGAAATAAATCTTAGGTGACTTACGTCGTTTTATTAATATCTTAAAAATACTGAAATTTTGAATCAAAGCATAACTAATTTTATTCAAACGTTGTTCCAAATGAACCTATCGAATGACACCAAACACGACCCCCACACCCTCAATGAGTGGTGTGGAGGGGGGAGGGGGAACTCTAAAATCTTAAACAGGAACCCTACTTTTACGTTACTTTCACGATTCTGTTTGATAAAACAACTCTTCTTCTTTCATTTATATGTTCCAGAGCCCTTCTAGTTTTAAAGGGGGTTTACCCGAATATTTTTGTATTTTGGTGGTTAGCATGTCAGCATTTTGTCAGCACTGACGGTGATCTGTTAAGAGATCGAAAACTAGTTCTGTAATGTAGCCCTTTTAGCGAATTTTAATATACCTTTTATAAAGGATTTTACTTGTTTTTTATTCTAGATTTATTATTTTTTATATTCTTGCGCTGTAAAAATTTGTTAATTCTCACAAATTTGTAATAAACAAATTGAATTCTTTATAAATTGAATTGTTAAAAAACAAACTATTCGAGGAATCGTTTTAAATTTTTTCATCACATGTTGTTCACCACAAAAGCCTCATTTTGACGCAAAATAAAAATTGTAAAATCATTTTTGCAAAACAATTATTCCATTTTACAATGTTTACCTCTTTTTAACGGTTAATAATAAATAAATTCATCAAAAACTTTGACCGCAGTTCATTTTTTCATTTTTCACTTATAGACCAGGGCGGATCTGTTTTGAGGTGGATGTGAGAGGTGACATATGTGTAGAAAATTTGTATGATAACTTAAATAATAATTATTATTGACCTCTCTCTCCCTGTCTCTCTCTGAAATAGGTCGGATATATTAATGAAAAATATTTAAAAATGATTAAAAAATCGTTTTTTTCTCTGCGTTTTTCTTTTATGTTTTTACAGAATCTGTAATTTGTTATTTATAAATAAATATTTCTTCTTGTAAATACATTTTTCTTATTCGAAATCATTTAACAAAAACAACTAAGGTAGTTTTTTGGAGCTGGAACGGATTAATAGCATTTCACTTAAGAGGATAGGTACGTATTTTCGGATGCAATGCTATTCAAATGGATTCATTTTTTCGAATCCTGGGAAAACTAATATGTATTTTTGAAAAATTTAAACGCAGAATGAAAGATTATGTTATTGGCGAGGGCCGAAAGTCCCTGAGAACTTCTATAATGTTTATTTTAAGTTACAGGGGTGAAAATCTAAGAGAAAATTTAGTGTGATATTTAATTTAAAATATCTCATTCAAAATAAACTTTTTGTTTATTCCAAGGCACTTTCGGCCCTCGGTAATAATATAGTCTTTCATTCTACGTTTAAATTTTTCAAAAATATTTATTGGTTTTTTCAGGATTCGAAAAAAATTAACACAATGTCCGTGGTAATATTTCCAAATCTATCTTTGTCATACAACGCACTCAGTCGAATAGAATATTGTCAGCATACTGTCAGTTAGACAGTGACAATCAGTGACAATTTTAAATATTTGACATGGCATCGGGAATATTTTGAGTTGTTGATTAAATAATACTGATATATAGTGTATTTGATAAATTATTGATTTAAGACGTGAACTTAATAAAAAGTTATTTATTGTGTATTATTTGTGGAATATCCAAGCAGAGAATACATCAGGATAATATATTCTGTGATCCAAGTATTTTGTTGTTAAAGATGTTCAAAATTGTAAGCGTTCCATAGTAACAATATATTATTAAAAAATCACTTTAACACTTTCCTCTTTTCTCGATTGAGTATTAGTTTTTGTTGTACCTATAAATTACAACAATCACTGAATACATAGTTAGTGAAAAAATGATCACATTTATTAACTGAATTAATAATTTCCAATTATAAAAATAACAGTTATCCAAGAACATTCAAAAGCCATCTCTTTAAATTAATGATGACATTTTCAAGTAGAATGACATTCTAGTAATGTTTACATATCCATAACAGTGTGAATTTTACTACAGGTAATTTGCCGTGTAGACAGAATAAGTAGGGATACCCGTAAAATATTTGCGAATTATGTAGCGACGGCCCTAATTTCAATGAGGAAAATTGTTTTGAGATACGAGCAATTTGACATACGAGCAAGATTACGAGACGAATTAAACTCATATGTCAAGGTACGGTACCACCGTACTTCGAATCAGATTTCTGACGAGTAAGGGGTTTTGTCCCTATGTAAAGGGACATTTTTGCAATAAGTCGTTACGCCATGGCAGATCTTTCCAATACGACCTGACGGGCACGGCGTGCCTTAGCCGTCGTGATGGCAGTCGACGCGATTTCTGGAATATCAATAAGCTTCGATGCCTACCCGCCAATTAACAGAATATTTCGCCAGAAGGGGTTAGTGTTTGCTTTGCAGAAGATGATTTATGAACTGCCAAATTGTTACTTTCATATTTTATATTTTTACGTCGCAACTTTCTTCACATATTTTAGTATTATAAATATTTTTCCTCTTTAAACCATATGAACACGTCATTTATGACTTTTTACTAAAAATACTTCCACTGCGATCGATGCCGCAAAACCGACAATTGCATATAAATGTTTTAACTAAAAAGTGAACACTTTCTATATAAAATCGTTTAAAAATAGAAAAGTAAACGAGTTGTCACAGCTTCATGCTTTGATAAATTTATATTGTGGAAACTAGTCCTTCTTGTTTTCTGCCATCATACTTGAGTTCACATCGCTGAAAATGAGATTTTCGGTTCGGAAAATTAATAACTCAACTTAAGTTTTCCAACCGACTGGAAATTCGTTTATTATCGTTTCATTTCATGGGCTCTAACGATTTTGCTGCTGCTCTAAAGCATCAGTTTTATTTTTTAAAAAACACTCTCTCAAGGCGAAATTCTGTACATTGTGATGATTTTTGGGATGTGTTACGAATAGAATGGATAAAAATGGGGTTTAGATGTGGATTTAATGTTGATCTTAACACTTGAACGCTTGGATAGTTCAGGATTTGCTGCAAAGAACTCGTGTATTTTTAAGAGCTGTATCAGACAACAGAGGGTTTTTAATTATGCTAGTGATCTAGTGTTTTAAAACAAAAGGTGAAAAATGTAGTGGACCAAAAGAACATGGAACTTTGGAAAATTAATAACCCAACTCCCAAATAATAACAAGGATTTGCTCCAAGATAGGCACTACCTACAAACTCGTGTATTTTTAAGAGCTGTATCAGACAACAGAGGGTTTTTAATTATGCTAGGGATCTAGTATTTTAAAACAAAAGGTCAAAAATTTAGTGGACCAAAAGAACGTGATAACTTTGGAAAATTAATAACTCAACTTAAGTTTTCCAACCGACTGGAAATTCGTTTATTATCGTTTCATTTCATGGGCTCTAACGATTTTGCTGCTGCTGTAAAGCATCAGTTTTATTTTTTAAAAAACACTCTCTCAAGGCGAAATTCTGTACATTGTGATGATTTTTGGGATGTGTTACGAATAGAATGGATAAAAATGGGGTTTAGATGTGGATTTAACGTTGATCTTAACACTTGAACGCTTGGATAGTTCAGGATTTGCTGCAAAGAACTCGTGTATTTTTAAGAGCTGTATCAGACAACAGAGGGTCTTTAATTATTATGCTAGTGATCTAGTGTTTTAAAACAAAAGGTCAAAAATGTAGTGGACCAAAAGAACATGGAACTTTGGAAAATTAATAACCCAACTCCCAATTAATAACAAGGATTTGCTCCGAGATAGACACTGCCTACAAACTCGTGTATTTTTAAGAGCTGTATCCGACAACAGAGGGTTTTTAATTATGCTAGGGATCTAATGTTTTAAAACAAAAGGTCAAAAATTTAGTGGACCAAAAGAACGTGATAACTTTGGAAAATTAATAACTCAACTTAAGTTTTCCAACCGACTGGAAATTCGTTTATTATCGTTTCATTTCATGGGCTCTAACGATTTTGCTGCTGCTGTAAAGCATCAGTTTTATTTTTTAAAAAACACTCTCTCAAGGCGAAATTCTGTACATTGTGATGATTTTTGGGATGTGTTACGAATAGAATGGATAAAAATGGGGTTTAGATGTGGATTTAACGTTGATCTTAACACTTGAACGCTTGGATAGTTCAGGATTTGCTGCAAAGAACTCGTGTATTTTTAAGAGCTGTATCAGACAACAGAGGGTTTTTAATTATGCTAGTGATCTAGTGTTTTAAAACAAAAGGTCAAAAATGTAGTGGACCAAAAGAACATGGAACTTTGGAAAATTAATAACCCAACTCCCAATTAATAACAAGGATTTGCTCCGAGATAGGCACTGCCTACAAACTCGTGTATTTTTAAGAGCTGTATCAGACAACAGAGGGTTTTTAATTATGCTAGGGATCTAATGTTTTAAAACAAAAGGTCAAAAATTTAGTGGACCAAAAGAACGTGATAACTTTGGAAAATTAATAACTCAACTTAAGTTTTCCAACCTACTGGAAATTCGTTTATTATCGTTTCATTTCATGGGCTCTAACGATTTTGCTGCTGCTGTAAAGCATCAGTTTTATTTTTTAAAAAACACTCTCTCAAGGCGAAATTCTGTACATTGTGATGATTTTTGGGATGTGTTACGAATAGAATGGATAAAAATGGGGTTTAGATGTGGATTTAACGTTGATCTTAACACTTGAACGCTTGGATAGTTCAGGATTTGCTGCAAAGAACTCGTGTATTTTTAAGAGCTGTATCAGACAACAGAGGGTTTTTAATTATGCTAGTGATCTAGTGTTTTAAAACAAAAGGTCAAAAATGTAGTGGACCAAAAGAACATGGAACTTTGGAAAATTAATAACCCAACTCCCAATTAATAACAAGGATTTGCTCCGAGATAGGCACTGCCTACAAACTCGTGTATTTTTAAGAGCTGTATCAGACAACAGAGGGTTTTTAATTATGCTAGGGATCTAATGTTTTAAAACAAAAGGTCAAAAATTTAGTGGACCAAAAGAACGTGATAACTTTGGAAAATTAATAACTCAACTTAAGTTTTCCAACCTACTGGAAATTCGTTTATTATCGTTTCATTTCATGGGCTCTAACGATTTTGCTGCTGCTGTAAAGCATCAGTTTTATTTTTTAAAAAACACTCTCTCAAGGCGAAATTCTGTACATTGTGATGATTTTTGGGATGTGTTACGAATAGAATGGATAAAAATGGGGTTTAGATGTGGATTTAACGTTGATCTTAACACTTGAACGCTTGGATAGTTCAGGATTTGCTGCAAAGAACTCGTGTATTTTTAAGAGCTGTATCAGACAACAGAGGGTTTTTAATTATGCTAGTGATCTAGTGTTTTAAAACAAAAGGTCAAAAATGTAGTGGACCAAAAGAACATGGAACTTTGGAAAATTAATAACCCAACTCCCAATTAATAACAAGGATTTGCTCCAAGATAGGCACTGCCTACAAACTCGTGTATTTGTAAGAGCTGTATCAGACAACAGAGGGTTTTTAATTATGCTAGGGATCTAGTATTTTAAAACAAAAGGTCAAAAATTTAGTGGACCAAAAGAACGTGATAACTTTGGAAAATTAATAACTCAACTTAAGTTTTCCAACCGACTGGAAATTCGTTTATTATCGTTTCATTTCATGGGCTCTAACGATTTTGCTGCTGTTGTAAAGCATCAGTTTTATTTTTTTAAAAACACTCTCTCAAGACGAAATTCTATACATTGTGATGATTTTTGGGATGTGTTACGAATAGAATGGATAAAAATGGGGTTTAGATGTGGATTTAACGTTGATCTTAACACAGACAACAGAGGGTCTTTAATTATTATGCTAGTGATCTGGTGTTTAAAACAAGAAATCAAAAACTTAGTGGACTAAAAGAACATGATAACTTTGGATTACAAAATGATAGTTTGAGTTATTTAGGACCCGTATTCTTTAGTTTCAAAACTAAAAAAAAGGCTAAAGTAAAGTTTCACAGACGCAAAGAAAGCCCCTAGGAGAAAAAATGCACAACAGAAGACAGAAGCAGGAGAAATATCCGAGGATTTGAAAGAAGGAAAAATTCTATCAATATTTAAGAAAGGAGAAGTAACACACTGTAACAACTATAAAGGAATTGGGTACAACACAAAAGTTCACTGGATTCGCAGAGAAAAAAACTGAGAACTACCAGCAAGGATTCAGGGAATGCAGATCAGCTAAAGATGCGATCATTCAATCGAGAAATGCTATGAACATAACATATACCTCCACACTCTTCGTAGACTTCAGACAAGCATTTGACTGTATAGAAACAAATAAGTTATTTGATGAAATGAAAAATCAACATATACCAGCAAAGCTAATCAGATTAACAAAAATGACTATGGATGGATCCCGAGCTAAAATAACAACAGAAAATAGCACAAACACAATTATTGTAATAGAAACAGGAGTATGGCAAGTCAATTCCCTGTCAACCACATTATTCAAGATATCAATAGAAGGAAAGCTACACTTTGGACAGTACCTACTCAACAATTTAAATAATACTTGTGAGTTATTGTAAATGGCAAAAATAAAAGAAGTGAAGAAGTAATGGAGCGAATAATAACAGACAAGAGAACATACTGGAGATACCATAGGCTAATGAAGGAAAAAACTTATCCAGAAATAAAACTAAAAACGTACAGAGTTGCAATTAGGCCAGTAGTTACAAACTCAGCTGAGACAATGTACCCCACAATAAAGATGAAGAAATATTAAGAATATTCGAAAGAAAAATCTTCAGAAGAATTAGAATCTAGATAAGAATGGAAAACGGGAAATGAGAAGAAGAATGAACCTAAAATAAGAGACACAATGAAGGGAGAAGATCTAAGTGCGGAGACTGTGATGGCTGGGACACATAGAGAGAAGGAAAAAAATCTACTGATTAAAAAGGTCACCGTATGGAAGCCAGAAAGTGAAAGGTCAGGGGAAGGTTTAGAGAAAGATGGGAGAACCAGGTCACTAGAGATATCAAAATACTGAAAATGAGAAAATGGAGGGAACTACGCACAGATCGAAATGAGTGGAAGAAAATTGTAACGAAAGCCAAGTCATACAACAAGCTTTGACGATACATAAGAAGAATGCGGAGTGATTCACCGCAATAAGCGAATCAAAGAGCTCAAGTAAGAGCGGCAAACATTCCATCAGGAATAAAAGATCTTGAGGATAACGATAATAACAACTAAAAAGGCTTCAGAAAAACAAAGAAAAGGAAAACAAATACACACTATAGAAACTATAGAAAAGTATACTACTATAGCAAAAGTACTATAGAGAAGGGATTATAAGAAACAAATGATAGCCAAAATTAAAAAGAATGGGTAAATCTGGTAAATAATCGACGAGACTCAACAGGTGGTGAAATTAGCAGCCTCTTCATAAATAAATATCTATTGCAATTGAAACAATTCAATCGCAATTCGAACAATCTTTACTGCATTTGGAGGTATAGGTACAAGATATGTGATTAATTGGCTTAATTGATCTATCACAGCAACACTAGCACAAATTACCACAAATTTCGTACGTCTAAACAACTTATACTGTTATTGGAAAGTAGGAAACATCATGGAAGTAAACTACTCATATTTATAATCGATACCCAAAGTACACTAAAGTGCAGACATCTAAACGTACATAAACAGAAATTGTTTTATAAATATACAGTGAGCACGTAAAGGTTGGAATAAATTCATTTTCTCGAGAATGAACGATTTTGGAAAAAAATCCCGAAACAGGTCAATTTTTATTTTTAAATTACGACTTTTTGGCATATATATGATATTAGTGACGTCACCCGTCTAGGCGTGATGACGTCATCGATGATTTTTTTAAATTAGAATAGGGGTCGTGTGATAGCTCATTTGAAAGGTAATTCAATTCTCTATTCAGTAGTATAAACATTATCATAATTATTTATACAGGTTGTCCAAAACAAATGTTTTGAATTAAATTTAATGACATAAAAAGAAGAATGTATGTAATTTATTTAATTCAAAATACATTTTACTGCTCTCAGAAAACAGAAAAAATGTTTATTTAATAAATAAATATTGTATTTGCTTAAATTCAATATTAATGCAGCCACCCACCTGCCTCTTGACAGTTTGAACATTTAATTTAGGCGAAAAGCGATGGTTATTTTTTAAATAAACATTTTTTTCTGTTTTCTGAGAGCAGTAACATGTATTTTGAATTAAATAAATTACATACATTCTTCTTTTTATTTCAATAAATTTAATTCAAAAAACATTTTTTTGGACACCCTGTATAAATAATTATGTTAATGTTTATACTACTGAATAGAGAATTGAATTACCTTTTAAATGAGCTATCACACGACCCCTATTCTTATTTAAAAAAATCATCGTTGTAATTTAAAAATAAAAATTGATCTGTTTCAGGATTTTTTTCCAAAATCGTCCATTCTCGAGAAAATGAATTAATTCCAACTTTTACGTGCTCACTGTATAATTAAATTGTTTATACTCGATTTGAAAATGCGTGATAGCATAGTTTTTGCAGCAGAAGACTACAACGGTCCTTATACAGGAATGCTATTGTCTGTTGTTGCTCTCTGACTGTTGTTGGTGTCTCACGAAAAAATCACTTTTCTTATTTATTTTTAGAGTTTCAGTGTATACGAGTTTTGTAACAGATCCTTAAATCATTCTTCTTCACTCCATGTGAAGGTTGTTACTCCATTTTTTGCGCGGTCGCCCGATAGTTCTTCTGCCGATTGGCGATTTATCTCTTCCACACGTGTCTCCCACATAACATAAAAACTTCCCCAAACTTAACATAAAAACTAGACTCACCGCAACTATCAACCAAAATATACTGAGATATTTTGGACATATAACTAGAAGAATAGAAGGCATGGAACGAATGATAGTTGAAGGCAACGTAGAGGGCAGAAGATCTCCATTACGATGGTCGGACCAAATAAAGGACATGACTGGTTACTCATTCTCCGAAGCAAAACAACACGCACGGGAGAGAGAGAATTGGACAGAAATAGTCAAACGACTTACATGACGCCACTAAATCCTTACGAAGGAGAAAATATAGAGGAAGAGAAGTCTCCCACATTCTGCTTATGTGGTTATTCCATTCTTTTTTTCTATTTAGTGTACGTTCGTTTATACATTGTCTTCTAATGTCTTCACTCCTCTTTCGATCTCTCAGCGTATTTCCTGTAATTCTTCTCAGTACATACTCTCATCTCTGCCGTTTCCAATAGTCTTTGTGTTGTGGCTGTATCGGGTATTGTTTCTGATGCATCTGTCATTGTTGGCGTTACAATGACTACAAATTCTTGACATCTTCTTGAATTCTTCTCATCTCAGCGTTAAAATGTCGGATTCGCCATATAGTGTTATTACGGCATCCTGCCAGTCGATTTACTTTTTGTTCTTGAATAAAAAATGTAGATCTTTCGTCCTATATTAAAGAAACCAACACAACAGAGCACTTGGAAATGGAAATATAATAAAATACTTACTGCAACATTTGTCAACACGAAAATGCCAAATAATTTTGAAATTCTTCGTGACTAGTTTATGGCATTACATCTTTAAACAGTATATAATTCTCAGTTGCAATATTTTTCATATAAAGTGTGACTTCAATTATTCTTTTTGTTTTACCATAAATCATAAGTCACAATTTGGTTTTAGGAACGCTTTTAACACAAGGGAGGCAGTGTTTTGCCTGAAAGTATTAGTACAGAGGTGTAGAGATATGAACAAGGATGTCTACATGTGCTTTGTAGATTTCTCGGAGGCCTTTGACAATGTAAGACATGACCAACTAATTGAAATTCTACAAAACATAGGAATTGATGATAAGGACATCCGAATTGTGACAAGTCTCTACTGGAATCGGACAGTCAGGGTGAAAGTTGGCAATTCGTCCACAGAGAGCATTGACATCAGAAAAGGTGTGCGACAGGGATGTGTTCTCTACCCTCTCCTTTTTAATATTTACTCCAAACAAATTTTTAAAAAAGCACTGGATGAAGCAAACCAAGGCATAAAAATCAATGGAGAATTGACAAATAATATCCGATATGCAGACGATACAGTCATACTTGCCAGTAGTATCGATGAACTTCAGCATCTTATGGATAGGGTACAAAGAACGAGTGAAGAAAGAGGACTTAACCTCAACATAAATAGAACAAAATGGATGCTGGTCTGCAAAACTCAAAAATCTGTCAGACAATTGAAAATAAAAAAACCAGTTAATTCAACACGTTGACTCGTATATTTACCTTGAAACAGTCGTCAACTCGAAATGGGATCAAACAACCGAAATACGATCTAGAATTGAAAAGGCCAGAGCAACATTTAACAACATGGGAAATATATTCACCCATTGCGACATATCTCTCCCACTAAAAGTACGGCTCCTAAGATGCTATGTATTTCCAGTCTTGCTGTATAGCGCAGAGGCCTGGACAATAACGGAAACATTCATGAGGAAGCTGGAGGCATTCGAAATGTGGGTGTACCAATGTTTTCTCAAAATATCTTGGACGGCTCACACCACCAACGTAGAGGTATTGCGCCGAATGAGAGAACAAAAATAAACTTCTGGATTGCTACACTTATTTTCTAAACTCAATCTGCTACACAGGGGTACAGTGGTACCCCAAATAAAATCGACCTGAAAATATTTATATATGTATATTTAAGAACGTATGACAAAAACAATCGTTAACACATGTTAAGAGTCTATTTTGTATACAAAAATATTTTATTATATTATTATCCACAAGTTAGGCATATTTTTTTGATGCTGCAAACAAATCAATTTTTTGCATAGGGCACAGCTAACTCTGGATTTCCGATCTTCGCCTCTGGGACAAAATGTGCATCTGCCTGTGGTAGCAACCGGTCTTGTTGGTACTTCTACTGGATTAGGTACTTTTAGTACATTGCAAATAGTTTCGCGAAGTTCACGCCTCAAAGTCGAACATTCCAAACGACTTTCCATTTGAGGTTTCACTAAATCAAGTGCCAGTTTTTTTAGGTAAGCTCTTCTGTTGACAAGAATTTCCTTTTCTGGCGCATTAGAACCACGTAAAAGGATCATCGAGTTATATCCCACAATGTTGAGCAGATTGTAAAAAAGGCATAATGGCCAACGACGCGTCTTTCTATTATGCTTTTTATAAACATACGCTGGGGTACAAATTTACCCCTTGGTTATCCGAAGGTTAACATGATGTACGAGATTATAATGATTATAATTTGATTGAAATTATAATATAATTATTTAATTTATTCTCTGCAGTGTTCATCGATATAGTTACATTTTAGGAAGTACATTAATAAAGGAATCTATCAAGCCAAATTTCAAAATTTTTCGATCAAATTTAGAGTGATTAAAAAAATAAAAACCCATTTTTGGGCCTATTTCTTTACATTTTTTTATTTATTCTGCGCAGTGTTCATCGATATAGTTACATTTTAGGAAGTACATTAATAAAGGAATCTATCAAGCCAAATTTCAAAATTTTTCGATCAAATTTAGAGTGATTAAAAAAATAAAAACCCATTTTTGGGCCTATTTCTTTACATTTTTTAATTTATTCTGCGCAGTGTTCATCGATATAGTTACATTTTAGGAAGTATATTAATAAAGGAATCTATCAAGCCAAGATTTCAAAATTTTCCGGTCAAATTTAGAGTGATTAAAAAAATAAAAACCCATTTTTGGGCCTATTTCTTTACATTTTTTAATTTATTCTGCGCAGTGTTCATCGATATAGTTACATTTTAGGAAGTATATTAATAAAGGAATCTATCAAGCCAAATTTCAAAATTTTTCGATCAAATTTAGAGTGATTAAAAAAATAAAAACCCATTTTTGGGCCTATTTCTTTACATTTTTTAATTTATTCTGCGCAGTGTTCATCGATATAGTTACATTTTAGGAAGTATATTAATAAAGGAATCTATCAAGCCAAATTTCGAAATTTTTCGATCAAATTTAGAGTGATTAAAAAAATAAAATTAAGTTTAGCAAAAAATTGAACTTACATGTCAGAACAAAAAAATATATTATTCTGCTACACTGGGGTACACGTATACCCCGGACCTCAAATATCTCAAGAACTAAAAATGCACAGTGCGTTATCAATATCACATCTAAACTGCCGTCATGACCGCAGCCCCCACTCCTGCAGATTGGTGTAACTTTTAAACACGTTTGGGGTACAAGTGTACCCCAGGTAGCATTCCAGGGTTAAATACGTCGGTCATATTATGCGACATGATAAATATATACTACAACTGATAATACAGGGTAAAATAGAAAGCAAACGCTTCAAAACTTACGCCAATGGTTTGGACTAACATCGATCGAGTTATTCAGAAGAAACGCCGCAAACAATAATAATAAGAATAATTCATAGAGAACATTTTTGTTTAAAACGACACTCGATGGCCCAAAAACAACCAGCATTCAATGATTCAATGCACCTTAACAGTGCTATTTCACCAAACCATCGAGCATAAAGCTGTGACAATTTTTTCAACGATACCGTAGAACGCTTTCCACTTTCACACTTTTTCCAATTAGTCGTTTACTGCCGCATAAAAATGTCTATTATTTCGATTGTCTGAACGCTCAATCATCGCTGATTATATTACCAATAGAATTAGCCGTTGCGTTGAGTAATAAAATCGGTAAAGGAAATATGAAAACTAATTATATTTGGGAAAGTATGTAATTATTCGCAAGTTTTTAATTAGAGGAAGGAAATAATTAACATCGTTAGAAATACAAAATTTGCGTGTGTTTGGTTTTTAAGCGATTTATAATACTACATATCTGCTTCTTTATAGCTCCTCTCTAAGATTTATGTTTCGACAGTCAATTCGACTGTTATGTATTGCTTTTAGGACGATATGGCTTCTGCAGATTCGTAAAAAGCTATATGACGAAGTTATTTAATAGTTTTCTTCTCGTGTCAACTTTTATGAAATTTGCAGATGGCTTTTTCAAACGCCTTCCTATAATTTCAACGTGAAATATTTGTTCTACATTTACTGTTAGTCCTATCTGTGATATTACTCAACCTAGGTTTCCTTTTTCTTCTCACCCTTTTTCTTATTTTAACTGTCTTCATTAATTTTAAGTCATTTACATCCCTGTGAAAGATCGTTGAGCCATACAACTCACACGTTTGTCGTCAGCTTATGTTTTTTTACCCTTTTACTTTCACCTGTTTTTGTTACCTATCCTCGATCCTGAGGAGACAACCTGCCACGCAAAAAGAACGAAGGAGTAAACTTGTGATAAATAATCCGGCAGTCAAAGTGTGAAACACCGTGCCGAAGACTATATGGCCAGACGATACATAGTCACGAACATTTCACTTGGGGTACATGGCGATTCTCCATTTTAAAAGCTGCCTACGCATAATCTGCAGCAGTGAACCATCTTTCCCCAGATGGTCGTGGGAGTAACATGGTGAAATGTACAAATAGCAGGTAACACCGAACATCTTCTTTCTTTCTCCCCTTCCTTATACCCTTTCAGGTGTCGGATTTGGGTTTAATTTAGCTACATATTCACCCATCTCTTCCATTCTTTTCGGTCCTGTGCTATTAGTTTCATTTCTTCTAGCGTTTTCTGTTTGATTTTTCCTGCTTCTACTATTTGCTGTATCCATTTTTTCTTCGGCCTGCCTTTTTTCTTTTTTGTAATATTCCTTGTTTCGTGAATTTTCCTTGCTAGTCTACTAGGTTTCATTCTCATCAGATGTCCATACCAGTTTAATTGCCTCTTTATTATTTTATTCATTATTGGTTCCTGTTTAGTTATCCCTCTTATTGTCTCATTTCTTATTCTATCCCATTTGGTCTTTCCGGCTATAGCACGTAAATGTCTCATCTCAATTGCATTTATCCTACTATTATGCTTTTTCTGTAAAGTCCAATTTTCGCTTGTATACAGTATCGTCGGTATCACAATCGTATTATATATTTTAATTTTTGTTTCGTGGGACAATTCTTTTTTCCTCAGAATTGGCGCTAGTGCGTAGTACAGTTTATTTGATTTTTTAGTTCTGTTTGTTATTTCGAGGTCTATTTTCCCATCATTGGTAATAATACTTCCAAGATAATCATATGCTGTAACTATTTCCAGTTGAGTATTTTTGCATTTTATAATTACTTCATTTTCTTCCTTTTCGCCGATGACCATTATTTTACTTTTCTCGATGTTTATTTCCATTTTTAATTTCTCTATTTCTTCTGTCCATATATTTATGAGTTTTTGCATTTTTGTCACGGAATCTGCTATAAGGACTATGTCATCCGCATACAATAGGGCTTCTATTTTTATTGGCTGTAATCTTTGGTATCCTATTGTTGTCTGTATTTGGTTCGTTCTTTCTCCAGTATTTCTAGTCAATTCATTCATGACTATTATGAATAGTAGCGGACTAAGACTGTCTCCTTGCTTGATACCTCTTTCCCAATTGAATTCTTCAGATCTTTCTCCTGCTATCTGTACACGTCCTTTTACTGCTCCGTATATATTTTCAATTATTTTTATCAGTGTACTTGGTACTTTCATGTTCTGCAAGCATTTCCATATAATTTGTCTTTCTATAGAGTCGAATGCTGCCCTTAGATCTATGAATGCTAGAATGAGCTTTCCCCCCGAGTCAATACTTCTTTCTATTATATGTCTAATGATGTAAATGTTATCGTTTGTCTGTCTTTCTGGTCTAAACGCTGCTTGTTCTTCTCCCAGTTCTTTTTCTACCTCTTGTCTTAGCCTCTTCTCTACTATTTTCGTGTATATTTTAAAACATACCGATGATAAACATATTGCTCTATAATTTTCGCAGTTGACGTGTTCTCCCTTTTTGTATATTGGCACTATAAGGTTACTTTGCCAGTTTTTTGGGATTTGCTGCTTTTCCCATGCCTCTTTGTATATTTTCAACAACCAGTTTATCCCTTCTTCTCCCATGTACTTGACCATTTCCGGGTCTATGTCATCATCCCCTCCAGCTTTACCTATTTTTACGTTTGATACTTAACCGAACATAAAGTCCAAAAAAACCGCCTTGAAAACAAGTGCTGATACAAAGAGGTGGTAGGCGTGGGAGCATATTGAGGAGTTTATCATCAGGTTACAAGAGTTTATCCAACGTAAGGTAAACGTCCACAAGGAAATCAAGACTAAGACTGTCGGTATTGCTAGTCATTTTAACAAGCTAAAATTGATGACAACCGAAATGAAAATCACAGCCTTCCCATAAAATATCAGAAGTAGCGCCCTCAACAGTGCCTTGCTCGCACTTGCACTGAATTACCATGGACACCAAGGCCGAGTCAGCCACCAAAGAAAGACAGCACACGCCGTCATTAAAAGAATGCAAGGGACTCCACCAGAAACGGGAAAACAAGAAAAATAAGAAGAAGAGACAAGGAGGTTATGGAACACTCGGAAGACGAAAAGACAGGTTTTTGGCAACTTGTTCTAACAAAGGAATACTGAGATAAAAAAAAGTTTTACTTGACCGAGTAACGAACAGTCACCTGACGAACAGATCAGTTCCACAGTTGATAAAATTGAGAGGATAGTTACTTGAGACTTGCTGATTATCCCAAGGACTATGATGAAGGTCTAGGGTCAAAGAAAACTTCTAAAAATGACGCTACTGTCATCAGTAAAGGATCGCCAAAAAATCTGACAATTCGAGATCTGAATATTATGGTGACGAAGGAGGAAATACTTATAGTGCTACAAAATATGGCTAGAAAAGAGTACCAAATCCAGCAGGACGCAATAATATTATTGCGAAAAGACTATAGAGAGACTCAGATTGCATTAATTATATTCGCAGTACCAATAGCAAAAAAGAGGTGAATACGGCAAGATCAGGATTGACTGAGTCAACTGCCAAATAAGTTCGGTTGAAAGACTATAATGAAGTGCTTTAAATGGTGGCATTATGGCCATCTCGCCATGCAATGCAAAAGGTAAGTGGACCAACTGTTCAATGCGCCTTAATACTTCTTCATTTGTGTAGCCGTTCAAGAAATTTTAAGAATACATCTGTAGAGCCACATTTAGAATGTCTCTAATTTTTTGGGGGTTGGGCTTTCAATGTTCAAGATTGAACCGCAATCTAATGAACACAATTATCTTCTTATTTGTGAATATTGAGTTATATTTTGGAGTTATGGAGTTAATATGGAGTTTAAATATCTATGCATCACACTATCTAGCTACACACAGATCAAAACAGAAGTGGAAAATCAAGTGCATAGAGAAAATAGACTGGTAGGTTGCTTGAATGAAACAATACGGAGAAATAAAAATATCGGAAGATAAATGAAAGGCAGAATTTATTAAAACAGTCATCAGACCAATAATGACATACCACATACCAGACAGAAACACGACCTGATACAAAGAGGACAAAAGAATGCATGCTAGAAACAGCAGAGATAAAAACCTTCGAAAAATCGATTGGTAAGACTCTATGGGACAGAGCTAGAAGTACAGATATACAATGGAGATGCAATGTGGAGTACAATAGACGACCACATTAAGCCGAATGACAATAAATAGAGTAATAGTAAGGACGGCGAGAGACGGTTCCCCAATAGGAGAGGCATATTGAAAAAACAGACAAAAAATGTTTACACAAAAACAAAAGGAAGAATAAGAAGAAGAGAGTTTATGATTGCTCCTATATAAGCATTTATACTTATCATCTGCTCCCAAGGGAATAAAACACAAATAAAAAGAAATTATGAATACCGACCGAACAAATAAATCTCTCAGCAAAAAATTACACAAAGAAACAACTTGAGTGTCAATATATTTAAAATGTCTAATATATTTAAAATGTCTGTGACAAAACTGAATAAAATATGTTAAAAATGAATTCTCATATTCAAAACAAACTTATAAATAAATATTTTCCGTCGTTTTGTCTATAAATATTTTGGCAGTCGAAGTTTTTCGAACTTCCTTATTTCCTCTGAAACTGAATTGAGTCTTTGAACTCGAAAAACAAAAATAAATCCCAATTTTTTACAAAAAAAATATGTGTGTGTGTGTGTGTGTGTGTGTGTGTATTAAAACATACATTAATATAGTTGACATATACAGGGTGTAACGAAAATACAGGTCATAAATTTAATCACATATTCTGGGACCAAAAATAGTTTGATTGAACCTAACTTACCTTAGTACAAATGTGCATATAAAAAAAGTTACAACCCTTTGAAGTTACAAAATTAAAATCGATTTTTTCCAATATATCGAAAACTATTAAAGATTTTTTATTGAAAATGGATATCTGGCATTCTTATGACAGTAGTATCTTAAGAAAAAATTATAGTGAAATTTGGACACCCTATAAAAATTTTATGGGGTTTAGTTCCTTTAAACCCCCCCAAACTTTTGTGTACGTTCCAATTAAATTAATATTGTAGTACCATTACTTAAACAAAATATTTTTAAAACTATTTTGGCTCTTAGTACTTTTACGAAAAGTCAGTTTTTATCGAGATATTTTGAATATTTGTCACATCCACCACATGTTGTTCTGAAGCTATTTTCTTGTGGCATTTTTACAATTTTAACTATTTAGAATGGGAAATAAGCCACAATATTATTAAAAAATGATTTTTATTAACGTTTCGACGCCCAAATCGGGTGCCGTTGTCAAAATACAAAATACTATTAATATGAACAAAAATGTTGTTGCTTAGTAAAAAAATTCTTCTAATAATTTATTTAATTTGACTCATTTATATCGGCAATTCAGATACATATGATACATTTTAAAGTAGAAGACTTTAAAATGATATTGCCAATATTTATGAGTTGCGTTCCTGGGACGACTTTACTGAAAGATAGTTCATTCGATTACATGAAATCAACCCCAACTCAAGAATATCCGTCACAAAAAAATCATAGCATGTGATCTGTCTTTAAAAAGACAACCACATGCAACGGTGACATTAAAATTCTCGCGTTAGAGATCTCATAGTAAATCACGAGGGAAAACCAGGAAAAACCTCGTGATACTATCCCGACATCGTAAGTATTTGGTCTTACATTTAATTTACTCTCAAAATTAATACCAAATTCTGACTTTACTATAATTTTGTTTAAATTATAAATAATATCAATAATACATGGGTATATAAGTAATACTAAAATATAAAATATGTACTAACTCGACTATTGACTTACTAATTGTGGTATTTTCTTTCTATTGACTTCCTCTTTCAGTATGGGTATCCACATCCTACTGCATTCCACCGAGGAATTTGCGACACAATTGGTTTCGTTTAGCATAATTAGAGCCGCTTCTTTGATTTTTCTCTTTTTACTATCTGTTTCTTTCAGGACTATACTTGAATCTCTCCACTGAACTCTATGTTCATTATCCCATGCGTGTTGACATATTTGAGATCTATCAAATTCTCTATTTTTAATATAAGATTGATGTTCACTTATTCTAACGTTTAATGGTCTTGATGTTTCACCTATATAAAACTGTTCGCATTCACAAGGTATTTTATAAATACAATTCTTTGTCCTTTCTTGTTCATTGTTAGGTTTAGTTTTAGATAGAATAGATCTCAATGTGTTGGTTGTTTTGAATGTTGTTGAAATGTTGAATTTATTTCCTATTGTTTTAAGTTTCTCGGATAGTCCTTTTATGTATGGTATTGATATTTTCCTCGTATTATTTCTTGTGAATGTTGTAGGATCCCGTTCTATGTTGTTCTGTTCCATTCGATCCAATCTTGACAATTCCTTATTTATAAACGATAAAGGATAATCATTTTTTAATAAAACAGATGTTAAGAATTGTTTTTCTTCTAAAAAGGAATTTTCGTTAGAACAAGTAATTTTGGCTCTATCATATAAGGATTTTATGATTCCCTTTTTAACGTTGATGTTGTGATTTGATTTGTAATTGAGATATCTGTTGGTATGTGTTGGTTTTCTATACACTTGAGTCTCATATCCAGTATCCTTCTTTAAGACTAAAACATCGAGGAAAGGCAGGGTGTTATTATATTC
This sequence comes from Diabrotica virgifera virgifera, assembly GCF_917563875.1. Taxonomy (NCBI): domain Eukaryota; kingdom Metazoa; phylum Arthropoda; class Insecta; order Coleoptera; family Chrysomelidae; genus Diabrotica; species Diabrotica virgifera. The sequence continues at coordinate 9,223,641 of NC_065449.1, read as the reverse complement.
CTTTTCCATTGTAAATTTTATTGTCTCTTCTTGATCGTTTATAATATTCAGGAATGTATCCAACAATTCTGATCTATGAGGCCATATTGAAAACACATCATCTACATATCTCCACCATACAGTGGGTTTTAAATTTTGTTTAGAAATGATATTAGTTTCGAAATCCTCCATAAATATATTAGCCAATAATGGAGATAAAGAGGAGCCCATTGCTAGACCAAAATTTTGTTTATAAAATTCATTATTTAGTTGAAAATAGGTATTATTAGTACATAATGTCAATAACTCCATTATAGCTGATACATTTAGTTTTGTCCTAGTTGTCAATGTATCATCATTCTCTAATTTCGTTTTGATTATGTTTAAAGTTTTATCTAATGGCACATTTGTAAATAAACTGTTTATGTCAAAACTTACTAAAATATTATTTGGATTAAACTCAATAGTTGATAATTTGTTTACAAAATGTTTTGTATTTTTTATAAATGTGTCATCATTATTAGCAAATGGTTTTATAATGTTTAATAAAAATTTTGATAGTTCACTACAAGGAGAACTGATGGTACTACAAATGGGTCTAAGTGGCATGTTCGCTTTATGAATTTTCGGTACTCCATAAAAATGTGGTGACTTACTGTAATGAGGTGTAATTAATTTTATTTGATAGTATGTTAGATCATTTTTAAATTTGAATAAAGTTCTATAGATTTTGTTTTCCAGTGTTTTCGTTGGATCCTTCGTTAATTTGGTATAAGGTCCATTTGTAATTAGATCTGTAATTTTGTCCTCGTATTGTATTTTATCCATTATTACAGTTGCATTTCCTTTATCCGCTGGTAGGATCGTTATGGAGTCATCATTTTTTAAAGTTTTTAAAGCTTTAATTTCCTCTTTACTGATGTTCTGTTCAATTTGATTTGTCTTTTCCAATTCAAGTTTACATAGTACCCTATACTGTTCTTTTTCATGAGTTGGTAAACACTGTGATATTTTTTCCACTGAATGCAGTAGGATGTGGATACCCATACTGAAAGAGGAAGTCAATAGAAAGAAAATACCACAATTATTAAGTCAATAGTCGAGTTAGTACATATTTTATATTTTAGTATTACTTATATACCCATGTATTATTGATATTATTTATAATTTAAACAAAATTATAGTAAAGTCAGAATTTGGTATTAATTTTGAGAGTAAATTAAATGTAAGACCAAATACTTACGATGTCGGGATAGTATCACGAGGTTTTTCCTGGTTTTCCCTCGTGATTTACTATGAGATCTCTAACGCGAGAATTTTAATGTCACCGTTGCATGTGGTTGTCTTTTTAAAGACAGATCACATGCTATGATTTTTTTGTGACGGATATTCTTGAGTTGGGGTTGATTTCATGTAATCGAATGAACTATCTTTCAGTAAAGTCGTCCCAGGAACGCAACTCATAAATATTGGCAATATCATTTTAAAGTCTTCTACTTTAAAATGTATCATATGTATCTGAATTGCCGATATAAATGAGTCAAATTAAATAAATTATTAGAAGAATTTTTTTACTAAGCAACAACATTTTTGTTCATATTAATAGTATTTTGTATTTTGACAACGGCACCCGATTTGGGCGTCGAAACGTTAATAAAAATCATTTTTTAATAATATTGTGGCTTATTTCCCATTCTAAATAGTTAAAATCCACCACATATTTGTATATGGTTAAGTACGATTATGGAGATTTGGTAATAATATGAAAATTTATGTATGATTTACATTTTTAGGTATATTTTGAACCGTATTAAAAAAGAAGCCATATCTCGATAAGAGGTGCCTTCTCGAAAAAATACAGAGGCAAAAAAGTTTTAAAAGCATTGTGTTTAACCAATGGTATCGCAGTAATAGTTTAATTGGAGCGTACACAAACATTTGGGGGGTTTAAAGGAACAAAACCCCCATAAAATTTGTATGTAAACATATTAAAAAAGAAGCCGCAACTCGATAAAAACTGCCTTATCGAAAAAATACTAAGAGCCAAAAAAGTTTAAGAAATATTGAATTTAACTAATGGTACCACAATAATAATTTAATTGGAACGTACAGAAAAGATTGGGGGGGTTTAAGGGAACAAAACCCCCATAAAATTTTTATGGGGAGCAAAAATTTCACTATAATTTTTCTTTCAGATGCTCCTGTCATAAGAATGCCACATACCTATTTTCAATAAAAAAACTCAATAGTTTTCGATATATTCGAAAAAATTGATTTTCATTTTGTAACTTCAAAGGGCTATAACTTTTTTTATGTGCATATTTGTACTAAGGTAAGTTAGGTTCATTCGAACTATTTTTGGTCCCAGAATATGTGATTTAATTTATGACCTGTATTTTTGTTACACCCTGTATATTTACTCTAAAATTTTATATCGTTTGTCATTATAAACCCCTAGAATGAATTCTGAAGAAGCTATTTTGTGATAGTATTATAGTTTTCATTATATTTTTTTTTTATTTAAGACATGTTTTAGGTCAAATTTGAATACTGTAAGGTATTCCCTGAGTCCTCTAATGTTCAACCTTATCATGGATGAAATAATAAACAAAGTAAGAACTAAAAAGGATACCAAATGGGAGAAAATACAGTTAAAATAATCTGATATGCAGAGGATGCAATACTAATCTCTCAAAGTGAAGATGATTTATAACGTATGCTGCACCAATTTAAAATAACCGCTACAAAATTTAACACGTTAAATTCCCCAAAAAAGAAAAAAAGCATGATATAGCAGCACGCTTCATTTATTATTTTTTTAATTGCTAATTTTAGATATTAACTTTTCTCAAAACGAAAGAATACGTCTCATGTTAAATTCACATGTGTTTTCGTTCCTAAAATACAAAACCAGATTGTATAAAATTAATGTTTTTTTCAGGAAAACACAAATTGCCAGATTTGCCACGCTCTTTATGTCAACTTCTTAAATACTACAGAAAGGTTCTCAGCTTTTAAAACGCCAGATTTAGTAATTCATCGCCTTTTCTGGCCACATGGTAGAACAGCATACATGATGACATAATAATGTTGTGGTCTCGGTCAGTATCGTAACAGCGGGCACGCAGTTCAGTCACACCCTCGCTAAAATAACAAACCCCTACGAGATATAAACGAAGCACGTCTTTTTACCACAAATAAATAAATATATTACTGTTCGTTGTTTTACACTTATTTTAATTTAATTTAATTGTTTCCGTAAACCACCAACGGAACTCTAGCTACGGAAAGCCCGAAACAGGAGTGGAAGATCAACTGAATACAGAAAACAAAGCCGCAGGTTGCCTGAAAAAAACAAAATAAAGAAATAAAAATATCGGAAAAGAAATGAAAGGC